>NW_028300951.1:7790000-8000000 GCF_049000335.1 Polistes dominula
ATAATAATAATACTAATACGAATAATAATAATAATAATAATAATAATAATAATAATAATAATAAGAAGAAGAAGAAGAAGAAGAAGAAGAATAATCTCGTACGAGATTATATAATATACAAAGAAGAAGAGATTGAAGAATTTTTTTGAAAAAATTTATTAAATTTTATGAAAAATTTTATTCCGAAAAAATTCGTTTCTCTATAAGATTATTTAAAATTAGCAGAATTCCGTGCATATATATTTTTTTATTTATTATTACTTTTTAATTAATTCGTTCATTATGCATCGAGTTGACCATACTTTTTTGTTTTCCTACCTTTTACACGAAATATTGAGGATAATAATAATAATGATAATATAAATGAAGAACAACCTCCTATAAGATTGTATAATATGAAAAAAGAAATAAAAATAAAGAATAACAGAAAGAAAATAATAAAAATAATAAGAGAGATTGAAGAATTCATTGAAAAATATTTTTATTCTGAATAAACGTTTTGTCCACACGATGTCTGAAACTTTTTCTTTACTCACAATCAAATAAAAAATACAAACAATCCTGATATATATATTTATTTATCAATCCATCCAATTAATCTGTCATATTTTTTTCTTTTTTAAGAATCATTCGATACACCTATATGTATTCATTTTATAAAAATTAGGAAAAAAAATATATTAATCCCGACACAATACGAGAAATATTGAATAACATTAACAAATAAATTTTATCGTAATAAAAGAAGAATAATAATAATAATTTATCGATTGAAATAATTTTCTTGTTGATAGTTGATTTATCGATCGATTGACGGTGATGGGAAAGGGGATAGAGGGTGGGAGAGGGGGTGATTGTAGGAGGAAGCACTTGATGCACCTAATAGGCAAAATGCATCCATCGGTTACTACGAACCGTTATACAGATATACACACGTTGGATTTTAATAAAACTCGATGTTCATTGTACCGTCGAATCGAAGTGCACAAAGAGTGACACACACGCACGCATGCATGCACGCACGCACGCACGCATACACATATCTATAAATAGTGAGAGAGTGAAGAGACACAAAACGTTTGGCAGGAAGCAAACCAGCTTTTACCGAACATCGAAAATGTGCAACTCGAACGTGACCAATTAATAATGCTACCTACCATCCCACACACATGTTATCTCTTCTATATTCTCCCAAACACACATACACTTACACACATGTATATACAAATTTTCGTAAAGAGAAAGAGAGAAAGAGAGATATGGAAAAGCAATGAAATTTCCCTATAACATTTCAACCATGACTTCACACTCATTAGAATCGTAATGCTTGAAAATGAAAATCGTTTATACCACGTATGAGATGCGTGTGTGTGAATCCTTTATGTATTATTATATACGTATGAATATCCATTTATCCGTGTGTTATGTTATTATGTTGTATTGTTGTTCCATCCACGACACACACATACACACACACACATTGCGATACGAAAATTTATCAAATTATGTGTTCCTCCCAGTAAATAAATTAAACGAATTTTGTCTTTTGGTAACGTCGATCGATATGATTATTCGATAACTAATTAAAACATTTTTTTTCTTTATTTCTTCCCTTCTCTTCTTTTTCATTAAATTTGTTCACATAGGTTTTCGTTATTTTCATTATCGTTTAATTATTTTATTATATTATATATTATATATAATACGATACGTCAAATTGAATGGAATTTTTTTTCTTTTTTCTATCGAACAAAACTATCATTCGTTTATTGCATTCACAATCGTTCGAAAACGTTCAAATTAAATATTTCTTTATTTAAACGTAAAAATTACATAAATAAATAAAAACGTTGTGTGAAATATATATTTTAACGAATTAAAAAATGATACTAAAACGTTTGATGAAAAAGAAAAAAAGAATCATCTTTTTAAACATTTGAGATCTCGTCATGGATATTTCGAATTTTTCAATTTTGTTCTCCAAAAAAAAAAAAAAAGAGAAGAATGGTGAGAGAGAATAATCATGTTTCTTATTGTGTCCCATACGTCGATAAAAGAAATCGAAAAGAACGTTGAATAGAAAAACCCTACAGAAAAGGTAGAAGAAAAAGAAGAAGAGAAAAAAATATATAAATATAAATAGATAAAAAAAAATATAAAAAAAGGAAGAGAATGATAAGAAGAAGAAGAAGAAAACGAAGGAAGGAAAAAAGAGAAGGAATAAAAAGGGATGTGAAAAAGGTAAGGAAAGGGTGTCAGTAGTAGGGGGAAGGGTGATGAGGCAGTGCTTTGAAAGTTACGGAAATTAAAGATTGAAAAGGAAGAAAAGTTGAAAACATCTTTTAAAAAGAGTCTTTCTTCCACTCTTTTCCATCTATTTACACGTACATACACACACATATAACACATACTTACACGCACATTCACATAGATATATAAAGACTAGGGACATAAATCGTAAGTACTATCGATATCGACTTTTTCGAATTTGCCGCCGTTTTCGCTTGCATTTAACAGGATGCACGCTCGATCGAGTTCAACTCGTCTTGGAATTCAAAGCTTATTTGCTATTCCAATTCAATGCAAAAGCACTAGAAGCAGAAGCTGCAGCCAGTAGTAGTAGCACCAGCTAGCTAGCACCAGAACCAGCATCCAGCATCATCATCCTCCCGTTTAAACCTGAACGAGAAGAGAGCTATGTACACATATGAATAGTATGTTTAATATATATATGTGTGTATGTGTATGTGTATACGGTGTTACGTGTAAATGTAGATACGTGTTTACGCTTTGCTACGTTATCTGCTGCAGGAATCTGTCGATATTCGAATAAGTGGAGGAGGATTTCTGTACGCGATTTCTGTAAAACGTGTACGATAAAGTGAGAGAGAAAGATATATATATATATATGTATTTCGATGATTCGAAGGAAATATTCGATATTTGGGGGAAGGGGGAGGAAAAAAAGAGAGAGAACAAATTTAGACCTGCCCAGTTATAAAAAAAAAAAAAATTACTGACCCTTTTATTTTTTTGTTTGAGTAGCACGAGAGAAAATGTTGGAATTTTGTCGAGAAAAATATTCAACGAAATGTGGATCGTTTATTTTGAAAGTGGTATGAGTGCATTCCTTTTTTTTTCTTTTTCTTTTTTTTGCTTTTTTAAACGAGGTATCACATCAATATTTTAATTAATGTTCTATACAAACTTTTTATTTTTAATTATTTATATTATTTATTATGTCAATGTTCGATTGACAATTGGCCTATTAAAAGGAATATGTATTATACAGTTTGTAATTGCTTCAATCAATTTATCTTACATTCTTATTCGTTCGTTTTTTCTTAATAATAATAATAATGATGATGATAATTTTCTTCATTTACGAACTTAAGCTCTTGACTTATGAAATTAATTCAAAAAAAAAAAAATAAAATGATAATAATATAAATATATATTATAATATAAATAATTAAAATTAATAGTAAGTAAAAAAATGAAAATTTTATATCTATAAATATATATAACGCATAACAGTTATATAAATTATAACATAATAATTTATTAAAGATTGAAAACAAGTTACACCATGTAACCTGATTGAAATTTCCTTTAGCGTATCTCGATATAAAAAGAACAAAAAAACAAACGAAATGTTTAATCATACACGTTTTTAGCAAAGAAAACTAGTTTAACCAGATTTATCGAAAAAATATTGCGAATAAAATTAGAAAGTAAATGTTGAAAAGTTATATGTACTTTAAGATTACATATATACATATATATATATATATATCTTTTTTATTTTCAACATTTCTTGCGTTCGATTTTATTTTATTTTAATTTATCTGTTGCCCGTTTGATATCGCGTTCTCCTATTTTGATTTAGTTTTTTAATCTCCGAAAATAGTTTGCAACTGGTTGGTTAGTTGGTTCTTGTGGTAGTAGTAGTAATGGTGGTGATGGTGGTGATGGTGGTAGTTGTATTGGTAATGGTGTATGTAGAAACGTACGTTTGCTTTTGATACGTGGAGAACGTGGGTAGAGGATAGCATGGAACAATGGTCATCAGGGAATAACTCATTGTATCTAGACGGGAAACATTATATATACATCTATATGTATATATACATACATATATATATGTATGACAATATATATACTATCTCAAAGCGGAGTAATTACACGGCTGAGAGCAAACACGTTTAAAGCTACTGTCCGAAACTAAGCAGCAGGACAATTTTTGACCACCCTTTCTCGAATATCTACCCTTTGTCCTCTATCTCCACTCTCAACGCCCTCCACTAACTATTTTGTACGAAGATTCTCAACATTCCACGCAACATTCTCATAATTCCATATTCCCTCACTCCATTTTTCCCTAAAATTTAAGTGTTAGTAGTTCTTCTTCTTCTTCTTCTTCTTTTCTTCTTCTTCTTCTTCTTCTTCTTCTTCTTCTTCTTCTTCTTCTTCTTCTTCTTCTTCTTCTTCTTCTTCTTCTTCTTCTTCTTCTTCTTCTTCTTCTTCTTCTTCTTCTTCTTATCCGTGTAAAATAAAGGTGGAAAGATTGATCAAAAGAATTCGAGAAAAGAATGGAAGAATTGGAAGAATGCAAAGTAACATAATTAATAGTTTAAATATCTTTCGATTTTGATACGGATAAGGAAAAAAAGAAAAAAAGAAGAAGAAAAAATGAAAAAGGAAAAAGATAGGAGTAAAGTTTATGTAAGAAGAAAAAAAAAGGTAGAAAAAGAAGAAATTCTTTATCAAAAGATCTTTCTCTTCCGGTAAACATTTCTAATAATAATAATAGTAATAATAATAATAATATACCTTTGATAAATTTTATTGTTAATATTGCTTTTATAAACGGGGGTATATTAAATTTATGCTACGTTTCAAAAAATAAACGAAAGAAAAAAAAGAGAGTGAGAGTGCGGGTGGGAGTGAGTGAGAAGAGAGAAAATTTCATACCTTCGACCGTTCATTAATTTCACGAAGTACGATAAAATTGTATAAAGTAACTTTGTAAACTCAATAAGAGAGAAAAAGAGAGAGAGAGAGAGAGAAAAGTAGCTTGTTTCCCTTCTTCGTCTTTACGATTTTACTTTAGTTGTTTGAATTATCGTGTTTTCTCTCTCTCTCTCTCTTTTTCTTTCTCTTTCTCTTTCTCTTTTGGTACGTACAATTTGGTATTAGTGAGAGTAATAAAATGCATGGGCTTTTTAAAAGAGCTAGGAGAGTTTCGAAGCTCTCTCTATTTACTTTATAAATAGTAGTAGTAATAGTAGTAGGAGTAGTAGTAATAGTAATAGTAGTAGTACACAATTTGTGTAATTAACTGTAACGAAGGAAGTTTTATCAGCTGATACGCTCAACTCGTTTTATTTACTCAACTTCACACCAAGCTTTGAGTGTTTATTTCTGTTATTTGTATTTGCCATACTTCCGACGATTCCTACGAATATAATTATGAATGTACAGTTTAAATAACAAAAAATATATATTAGATATAGATATAGATATATATTGAGTCGTTTATTTTGAAAATGACTTAAATCCAGTCTTTTTCCTTTTTTTTTTTTTAACAAAATGTTAGTATAACAACTAACTTCCAATATTAGGTTATTTATATTATGTTATATTATATTAGCATAATTAAATTACTCTATATTTTAATTATTATATATACAATTAATCTAATCAGAAAATTGTCACACGGTGAAATTACTTCGATGATTTTATTTTCGAACGAATTATTATTTATTTTCAATATTTTTAAATATTTATATGAGATTATTATTGACGTGTTGTTTAAGTATGACTATAATTTATTCTATCGATCTTTCAAATTCATAGATGAAAATTTCTTCAGATTTATTTCTCTCTTTCTCTCTATTTTATTTCTATTTTTTATTATTTTTTATTTTATTTGTTACTTTTATTTTCAATATTTCTTTTCATTCGTAACTTATTCACGAATACGAAGAATGGTGATTTTATTTTTTTTTTTTTATTTGCAACAAAACACAACGAACATGTTCTCTCTCTCTCTCTCTCTCTCTCTCTCTCTCTCTCTCTCTCTCTCGTATTTCTAAAAGAACGAACTTCCTCTCACGAAAACAGACGGTACAGAACGTGCTTCGAAAAATTCATAACCATCTACTAGATGGCTAGCTAGCTGGTTACATACGACACTCGACCTTTTCTATGTATAATATGCATGTTGCTATACCTGTACATATATATATATATATATATACGTGTATGTACATCATCACGCGGGTTTGTAAACTTGCTCGTTGCGTCTGATTTCTTCTTCTTTTTTTTTCTTTTTTTTCTTTTTTTTTATTTAGCGTGGGTGGTTTGTAAAGGGTGGCTGGGGGGAAAAGAAATAGCGAGAAAGATGGGAATTCGGCCGGGAAATATTAACTTTCGTACGATAAAAATGTTGAAGGAAAAAAAAAGCTAATAAATATAGGCCCCTCAACCTCCAACTCCACCTCCTTCTACTCCTCTTTTTCCTCCTTTTCGCTTGGGGCTGAATTTTTGTGGTTGAAATTTTTTCAACTTGTCTAAAGCCATTACATTCGTCCGATGAATTAATTTCTAATTTTGTAGAACAAAACTAGTAAATGTTATTAGTCAAAGAATAATTCTTGCATAATAATGTAATATCGAATAATTTGTATAAAACCGAAATAATATCGAAAACTTCAAAAGAAAAATATTATAAACACCAATCAGATTTATATTTAATAATGTAATAAACTAATAAATAATACAAAAATTTATAAGACAATATGAGAATATATCATATAAGTATTTCGAATAATTTTTAAAGATGAATTAAGAATGAAAATATATATAAAACAAAGAACATGTAAAATATCAAAACACGTATGTAATAAAAAGAAAATGAAAAGAATGCGTTAAAACGTGTCTCATATATATACGATGTAATAAATGTGAAAAAATACAAAATTTAAACGAAGAAAACTAGAACAATATAACGAAACAATAAATGTAAGAAAAAATATTATAAAGAATATATATATATATATATATATATATACACGGATAATAAATATCTGGATACAAACGTTCCAAACGATGAATGTCAAGGCACATGGGTTTTCAGAAATTGCAAAATATCTTTCTCCCTTTCCTCCTCTCTTTCTCTCTCTCTCTTTTTACTGTAACTCGTGTCGAAATTCGGGCAATCAGTGGCACTTCTTCGACAGAACGAGAAGAGGAAAGGGGTTCAATACATAATCTCTCGCTCCACTTACCTAGAATGAGATTGAAGGTTGTTTATAGTAGTAGTAGTAGTAGTAGCAGTAGTATAGAATCTAAGGGGTAGCGAGTGGTAGTTGGTACAGGAAGAAGAAGAAGAAAAAGAAGAAGAATAAGAAGAGGAGGAGGGGGAGGGTAGTAGAACGGTGCCGGAAGGATTGTCGGGAAGCGAGCGATTTGAAATTCGGTTACAGGCCTCGTTACCCTCGTTTCGCACCCCCTTCAGGCTTCTCTTTCTCAACGAAAACACAAGACAGAAGAACAGCTTCGAAAGTACTACCTCCCCCTCCTCACCGTTACCGTTGTGTGCTACAATAAAGGAAGAAGACCGAGAGAAAAGGAAAAGGGACGACTTTCTCAAACTCATTTTCACGAATCGTTTTCTACCAGAAAGAAAATCTATGCGTGGTTCGGTTTAAAGCTACAGTTTTTCTATACTTTTTCTCCTAACTTTTCTCAACCCTCCCCTCCTAACCCTCCTCTATTTTTTTTTTTATTTTTACTTTCATTTTATTTTCTTTTTCGGTTATTGTTTTCTACTAACGATAATGGAAAAAGAGATTTGAGAAGGATTATCATCTCACCATCACCACCCTCCACCCCACTTTTCATCCTTCATCCTTCATTCTACCTACCTGCCCATCTCTTTTTTTTTTCTTTTTTTTAATGTTTTTTTTTATCCTCTTTATTCTTCTATCTATCCACCTATCCATCTTTCTCTCTCTCTCTCTCTCTCGCTGTTTCTTGTTTTGGGTTCTCTTTTTGTTAATTTTGGTTTCGTTTACGTTGTGAAAATTGTCGAATTTTTTTCTTTTTTTGATTGCGAAGAAAATCTATAAAAGATTAAATCTGAAAAGCATTATTACTAATATAGGACGATGGTGATAGTGGTAGGGGTGTGGTAGGGTGGAGTGGGTGTAGAGGAAGGAGCACTTTTTATTTCTCGCCAAACGTTACCAATATAGTATTTTTCCAAAAAAGATAAGACGATACTGAAATTATAAATGTATAAGACTATTAAGTGTTCTTAATTTCTTTTCTTTTTTTGTTTTTTAAGTTTTGCTTACCCAAATATATGAAATGATAATTTAATTGGTATCGTTAATTGATATTATACGAATTGAAATTATTTATCATTTTCATTTTCAAATTATTATACATTATTATTTATAACAATAAAATTGACATGTATTACGTATTGTCTTGACGAAAGAAATTTTATTTAATTCATACGAACATTTGATAACCATATTTGACATTTTTTGTCTTTTTCTTGTTTCCCCCCTCCCCGCCCTTTGTAAAATATGCAAACGAGTAAAAATTGAGACACCTTATATAACTTATAGATTTCCCTGGACACCTATAGAACCAGGAGAAATATATATATATGTTTTATATATTACATACTTTTTAGTCGTCAACTCGAGTAGTATTCGTTTTCGTTATTCGATATCGAGAACTTCTATCGAGATTATTAGATGCAATAATTTTTTCTACATATTTTTTATGAACCTTATTAAAAAATAAAATCATCTATATTGGAAAGAAGAAGAAGAAGAAGAAGAAGAAGAAGAAAAAGAAGAAGAAGAAAAAGGAAAAGAAAAAGAAGAAAATAGAAATAAAAATATAAAACTTCTCTTTAAAAGGAAAAATTCTTTTTTTTTTTTTTTTAAATTATCGAACAAAGTTTACTGGAAACGATTCCTTACGTTGGTACTTTTTGTACTTTTTACTTTTAAAAATTATAGAAAATAAAATAAAAAATGAAACGAAACAAAGCAAAATAAAAAAAAAATAAGGGTAGAAAGTATGAATCTGTTTGCAAGTTGCTAAAGTTTAGACTCAAAAATTCGTTTCATAAGAATTGGTCCTGTTGGAGAAAGGTAATGTCTTCTTTTTGTTTTTGTTCCATATTTTCTTTCACTTTTTTATTACTTTGGGTAAAAGTTTGTTGAAATCTGTGACACGGAGAGAAAGTCTTGGTTTTTTTTTCTTGTTTCCTTTTTTTTTCTTTTTTTTTTACAGAGTTACATTATATACAGAAAGAAGATTTTTCCGTTGGAAAGTGTTTGCGACACGTGTTCTACTCGTGTCTTCTTTTCTAACGTGTTCTCTGTTTTATTCTTATTTTTATTTTTATTTTATTTTATTTTTTATTTACTCTTCTTCTTATATTGTTTTCTTTTTTTTTCTTTTTACTCACTTCTAATCGCAGTTAATAGTTATTTTTTATGTTCAAACGAGAAAGATAAGTTGGTAAAAATGCAAAATTATTTCAAGCTCGTGTTGTTTAATAGTAATTAAAAAAAAAAAAAAAAAAAAAAAAAAAAGGAAAGAAAATCTTTTACAAATGTACGTCTTTTTTAATTGAATTAATTTTTAAAGGAAAAACAAAAAAAAATATAAAACAAGAAAGAAAGAGAGAAATACAGAGAGAGAGAGAGAGAGAGAGAGAGAGAGAGAGAGAGAGAAAGACAGGAAAAACGTTGAATAAATATTTTATGAATATATATTACAGCGAATATAATTTCTACGAATAAACATTTTAATTGGCTAACTAATAATAATCATTATCCGATGATAATTATTGATTGATCGTTGGACGTAGTAGTAGTAGTAGCAATATTTTTGTAGATTATTATTCCTTTTGAAGATTTATTTCCACGTTAATATTACTAATTATATCGAAAAATGTAGTAATTATCGGTTACATTCAAAAATATTCTACCTATTTCCAATGCCCTGAAATTAACAAATATAAAGTTATCAAAAGAAAATCAAAAAAATAAAAAATATTAGAGGGATCGAAAAAGTAATTCAAATTTTTCTTTGCTAGCGAAAAACATTTATTTATTAAAGGAATTTTAATTGCTAATTAACAAAATATTTTTTCATCATTTTTTAACACTTTTTGCCTTACGTAAAAGAAATTGTTTAATTTTCTTTTCAAAGAGTCTTTCGATTTTTCATTGACACAAACTAAATGTGAGTATACTCATTGAAGAAATTTTGATTACTTTTTGGTACTCCTAATAAAAAAAAGAAAACCAAATAGAAGAGCGTATTACAGATTTCGATCTATCGATTACGATTTTTATACGACAAAAAAAAAAAGAAAACTTAATTAATACTCGTATAATTTCTTTTATTTCTCGTTAATCAATTAATTACTTAATATCGAGTAATAATTAAATTTTCGAAAGAATGGGAACAAGCGAATCCTTGGAAAATATTTTTTCAACCATAAATGAAATGGTAAATAACAATAATAATAATAATAATAATAATAATAATAATAAGAAGAAGAAGAAGAAGAAGAAGAATAAGAAGAAGAAGAAGATGATGATATCTATATCCAAGATGGTATGATATTTCATAAAAGTAGTCATAGTAGTAGTAGTAGTAGTAGTAGAAGTAGAAGTAGAGCTTTATCGCGTTGTTTTTCGTCAGCTTGAGGCAATCGGTGCGTGAAATTCAATGGCTTCACGTTCCACTTGTATTCATTGCCCAACGGCATCGTCTTTACGAAAGGAAGCTTCGAAAATGCTCTTATGTTAAGAAAAAAAAAGAACGAAAAAAAAACGAATAAAATAGAAAAAGAGACGAGAATAAGAAAATGTGAGAGAGAGGGAAAAGACAATTTTCGTAACATTTTCTAAATCCTTATTTCTGTATTCGTGTGTGTGTGTGTGCGTGTTTCTCCAATTCTTTAAATTTTGTTCTTTAAATTTCTAATTTTATTAAACCTAACAAATTATCAAAGTAATTTTCCAGGAAATTGACATTATTATTCGTTCGATTTATTTCTTTTAATTTTTTATTTTATTTTTTTATTATTTATTATAGTATTAGGTTTTGAATTTTATTCTGTTCATAACTTCAAAAAAAAAAAAATATGTACAAATAATTACTTATTCTTTTCTGTCATTTTGAAGAATATTCTTTTTTTTTCTTTTAATTTTATTTAAAAACTTTGATTTTTTATTTTTTTTTTCTCTATCTATACACATTTCAATTTCATTTAATATAATATAGTATTGGTTTTAACATTGTTATCAAAGTAATGAACAAAATTTTAATCTTTTTCTATAGTATTTCGAATTATGAAGAATATTGCGAAAAATCCCGTAAAGAGTCCCCCAAAATTAAAAGAAAATAAAAAAGAGAAAATTAATACTTTTATTGATACAAGCATTACATTTATTATGTAATAATGTAATTAATGTAACATATGTATGAACATTGTTTTCAAAGAAATATGAAAAAAAGAAAAATTCTTTATTTTTTTTTTCTAACATCCATTTAATTAATATTTTTCCATTAAAATCCAATCGTTCGATAAAATTTTCCACAATTAATAATAATAATAATAATAATAATAATAATAATAATAATAATAATAATAATAATAATAATAATAATAATTATAATAATTATAATAATAGTAATGGATGAGATATGAATAAAGTTATCAAATGAGATAATATAAAATAATAACATTTATTACATGGATATCATTAATTATATCAATTATAATAACAATAATAATCATCATTATCATCCACCATCATTTTCACGTTAGAAGTTACTTGCTATTATTTTTAATTATTATTCGAAATCATCGAATATAGAAATCCTTTATATTTAACGTACAACTGAATTTCAATGAGGTTTTCTCGTTACAGGAAACGATTGTACAATGGGAATGCAAAATAAAAAAAGAAAAAGGGAAAAAAAATTTAAATAAGAAAACAAAACAAGAAAAAAAAAGAAATTAAAAAGAATCGTTAACGTAGTGTTCCCTCTCTCTCTCTCTCTCTCTTTCTCTCTTTCTCTCATTAAGAAAGTTCCATCGTTTGTATACGAAGCCAGTTCATCTTCTGTCTCTCTCTCTTTCTCTTTCTCTTTCTTTCTTTTTTCCTCGTCTCGTTCGTTATTTCGCGAATCACAAAGAATCTCGTAAAGAAAAGAAAAAAAAATAGAAAAAGAAAAAAAAAATTACTTCTCCCACAAAATCTTTCGCGTCGAAAGAAAACTCGAAACTTTTCTTTTAACACCATTCCACGTTCTTCCCCTCCCACCTCCCACACTTCCCTGTCTACTTCTCTTACTCTTATTCCTTTGATTTCTTATCTTTTTATTTCTATTTTGTTGTTTGCCTCTTTCTGTCTATAATTTTTTATTTTCTATATATATTTTTTTAATTAATTTTTCTATCACTCCTTCTGTCTCTTTCTTTGTTAAGGTTTTTATTGCTCTTAGTTTCATCGTTTCTTTTTATTTTTTAATTTCATCCTTCATTTATTCTACTCCATCTTTTTATTTCTATTTTTTTTTAACTCATCTCTCTCACTCTTTTCCTATCACTCTTCCTATTTGCGTATGTTTTATTATTTATATTTAGTTTTGTTTTGTTTTTTATTTTGTTTAATACTTCTTCTTTCTCATCTTTCATATTTCCCTCTCTTTTTTTTCATTATTTTTAATTCGTCTTTTTCTCATTCCTCCTACCTGTTTCTGTTTGCTGATCTTTTTCTCCTGTTTTTTTTTTTTTGAATATTTTAATTTTTTTTTTCGTTTAATATTTCTTCCTCCTCATATTTTTATTTTCATTGTTTTTTATTTCTTATGTTTTTGTTTTTTTTTTTAATTCGTCTATATCCATCTCCCTCCTTTCCTTGTTTCTGTTTCTTTCTCATTTTTTTTCTCTCACTTGGGGGTGTAGGATGCGACAACGAAGGCTCGAAGACAAGGCAGCATTGAGATTCACTCTCCGAAATTAAAGCTCGTTCTTCCTGTCGGCTGAACAAATATATATATATAGAAAGAGAGAGAAAAAGAGAAAGAAAGAGAGAGAGAGAGAGAGAGATACTTACTACTCCAACTTCCTTCTTTGTAGTGTAAAAAACGAACGGAACCCGTCCTTTCGATCCTTCGTCGATCGAACTAAATGTTAAGTGTGTGAGAGAGATAGTAAGAGAGAAATATAGAGTGTCTGTGAGAGAGAGAGAGAGAGAGAGAGAGAATGCGAGAGAGACTCGAAGAAACTTTGAAAAGCAACGACGGCAACCATCCTTTCCATCTACCTTCTCTTTTCCTCCCCCTTCTTACCCTGCCCATTCTCTTTCTAAAAGCTAAAACTTTCGAAATTACTCGAGTAATCTTCTTTTGAAAATGAAATGCTGATCGGGATAGGAGTTGGGGTCTTGGGAGACGGGGGGTGTGGATGGGGGGTTAAAGGGAAATAAATATTAGAATTAGTTTGGAACAATTTAAGAATTATTATCATATCTCCGATAAATTTAAATGCCGATCGGGGCTGGGTGGTAAGGTGAGACAATAAGAGAGGAGGTAAAGGGTGGAAATTTTCAACGAATTATTTACTACATTTCCGAGGATACTTTTGTCATATAATCGATTAATTAAATGCTCATCATTAGATTGGGATTATTTAAAAAGTTTTTTTTTGTTTATTTATAGTATTAATTAAAAAAAACATTTCATCTTTGTATTGATTCGGAAGTATATATATATCTCCTAAAGTAATAATTTTTTTATATAAATAGGTTAATACTTTTTTGTAAATAATATGAAAGAGCATCAGATGATGCAATAAAAAATATATGATTCCGTTTAAAAAAACATTAATGACTTTCATATGTCCTTTACACGTCCACCTACAAAAAAAGTACTATCAGTATGAACCCCTTTTAAAACTATTATACTCCATGTGAAACATTGTCTGCTACGCGTAATAATAAAAACGTAAATCAAGGTGGTAAAATGTGGTGACCCACCCTGTATATATACTTATTAATATATTATAATTATATTTCATATATATATACTTATTAATGTATTATAATTATATTTCATATATATATACTTATTAATGTATAATAATTATATTTCATATGTATATATATATATATATATATATATATATATACTTCTACTATATACGTCATAAGTATGAAATATAATACATAAATATTTATAAAAAATTGATATAATATAGTTAAATATATCTATTTTTATTTGAAATTGTGTTATTCGTAGATCAGTACTAAATTTTAAAATAAAGTATAATTAAATGAGATATATTAAACTAAATGTTAGCTGAAGTAAAAATAGAACGAGTCAATAAGAAAGAAATAAAGTTACATTTAAATTTGTGTGAAGTATTTTTACACGCATTACATACGTAATTACGTAATATGAATATACGTAATTTGTTTGAAAATTGTATAATTCACATAAATCAGTAATAATATTTCATTGAATATAATTAAATGAGATGTTTCAAGCTAAATGTAATCCCAAATAGAAAACGGAGAAAAAGATAATGAAATAAAGTTACATTAGATTTGAAGTACACTTACTTGTATACATATTTTTAAAATACAACATATATTTAAAAAGCAAAATTACATTCAATTTGAAGTATACTTATGTACGCACAAACATATATTCGTGTAATTAGTTGTGAAATTATATTATTCATAAATTAATAATAATTTTCCATTGAAATTATAATTAAATGAGATTTTTTTAAACTAAATGTAATCTCAAATAAAAAAAAATAAAAAAATAGGAGTGAAAGATAAGGAGAAATAATGTTAAATTAAATTTGAAGTATACTTACTTACCAATACGTACATATACATACATCCATGTTACACATATATATATTTTTAAAATGCATAGAATTCGTACTAAAACTAGTTTATTCGTCCATAGCCCGTGGCTACTCTCACAGATGTGGAAGACAGTTAAAAGCGATCATTCTCCTTTTAAGCTTCGCGAACGATCTTGCATCCCTTCCTCTGTCTCTCTCTCTCTCTCTCTCTCTCTTCTCTCTCTTTCTTTCTTTCTTTCTTACCATCTTTTACCACTTACACCACTTTTTCTTTCTTCCCTTTCCTGTTCGTTTTTTTTTCTTTCTTTCTTTCTTTCTTACTTTTTATTACAACCCCGACCATTCTTCTTCAACTCTTACATTTTTCTTTTTCTCTCTCTTTTTTATTTTTCTCTTTCTATCCCCTCAACCCCTAGATCTGTCTCTCTCTTTCTCTCTCATTCATCTGGAAAAACGTTATTTTCTTTTTTTATTTTTTATTTTTTATTTTTTTTTTTTATACTTTTTCTTAGTACGTACACCAGGACGACGACAGCAAATGAATTCGTGGCTTTGAATGCAAATTGGCTTAATTCGTTTTTCAGTTTGAATTTGCTCGTCGACAATTTCAACGAATTTTCTCCCCTCGACCTACCATCTCTAACACTCCCCTCCCCTCCCCGTCTTCTCATCATCCACTATTTCTATCTCTTTATATCTATCTATCTATTTTTCTCTCGAACAACTTTATTATTCGATAAATATTTTTCTAATGAAACTCTTTCTCTCTTTCTCTTTGTTGCGGTCTGTGATAATTTTAATTAATTACAAACTACAGTCGAGAAAAGAATTACGAGCATTCCACTAACTTTTTTTATTTTCCCCTTGTTACGATTTGATATTGTTTGTTTGTTTTTTTGTTTTTATGATTTTTTAATTTGTTTCCTTTGACTGTTATTTTTTTTTATTTCATAATTTATATTACATTTGTTTTTTTAAATAAATGCGAGTAGAAAATAATAATTCACCTGACCATAAGTTTGAGATCAGATTAATACGATAGAAATGTCAAGATAAACGACTTTTTAGTTCTATTTTCTGTTATCATATATATATATATATATATATATATATATATATAGATAGATAGATAGATAGATAGATAGATAGATAGATATCTATCTTTCTATCTATTCGTAGTTTTCTATTAAGGAAAAAGATACTTTTTCAAATATTCTACGAGGTAAGATTTAATTTAACGATAACTATTTTAAGCATCAAAGTTCTTATAAGTTGGCACATTATTTTTCGGTTTAACATATTAATAAAAGTGAGAAAATTTATTCCAAAGAAACAGGAAAGAAATCTATCGAATTTCATCTTCATTATCATTTATTCATTTTGCTTTTAACGAGCTTTTATCAACGTCTTCTTTGCTTACATTTTTTTTATTTCTTTTTCTAAATTTTTCGTACATTTTTTGTCATCGTTTTTTTTTTACATGATTTTAAAAATATTATATTATACTTCTAAATGTTATCATTGATCTAATCAACGAATTATACAAATGATAACTTTTGATAACTTCTCTCAAATATAAATATGTATATAATAAAATATTATTTTACGATTTCATTTAATTATTTAATCTTTTCATTTATTTACGATATTTTTGTTCATTTCTTTTTCTCTTTTTTTTTTTAAGGTTCGATAATTATCTTCTTATTTACCATGTGAATCGTTTTAAAATCTCCAATAAAATAATAATAATTATATTAAGATTAATAAAACAACTTTGCAAAATTACTATTCAATTGCGAAACTTTTATAACTTCAATGAAATTTTAATAAAAAGAATAAAAAAACAAAAATATTTTATGGGGTATACCATCTGTAGAGTCAAGATTAATCCTTTTTTATTTACTCTTCCGTTTTAATATCTTAAATTAAATAATAATAAGGAGACGTTGCTAAGAAGTCAAGGGGTTAAACTTTTTCCCCCTTTTTTTCTTTTACTTTCCATTTATCTTTTGAAAATCTTCGATAATAACAGTAATAATAATAACAGAATAATAATAATAATAATAATAATAATAATAATAATAATAATAATAATAATAATAATAATAATAATAATAATAACGAGATGTTGCAGACAATCAAGCCTAATTTTGGTTGGTTTCTTTTTTTCTTCTTCATTTAAATACATCGTTTTAAGATCATCAATAATAATATTAATAATACAAGAAAAAAACAAATAGATAAAAAAAAGACATATTATAATACATAAAACAAAGAAACAAATTAATGACACATTATGTGTACTATAATCTATAATATAACAATCAATCTTTTTATATATTTACACTCAATTTTGAAACGTATTGTTTTAGAATCTTAAATAAAATAAAAATAATAATATTATTGACAGATAATAGCGTTAACATTTTTGGGGGATTTTTTTTTCTTGTTTTTTCCCCACATTTTAATGTAACGTTTTTAGTACATTTTTTTCTCTGTTACTGTATTTCTTTCTTACTCCATTCTGTTTTATCCATTTCTTAGCAATGATTGCAAACGGCACTATCTTACGAGATTACATAAAAAGAGTAAAGCAAGTTTGTTGAGTAGTAAACTCCGTTGAACAAAGGAAAACCCGGGAGGCATTGCAGGACGGAAATGTTTATCTCACTTGAAACCATTCCTTCTCTTATTTCCTAATCCTTCGGGCCATGCACTTCGTTTCTTCTTCCTTCTTTCCTTCCTTCCTTCCTTCCTTCCTTCCTTTCTTTCTTTCTTTCTTTCCTTCCTTCCTTCCTTTCTTTCTTTCTTTACTTCCTTCCTTCCTTTCTTCCTTCATTTAGTCTTTGGGAAAGACTCCAGAGATCCTTGACTGAAACGCAACGAAAGGATTATGAAAATGGTTAAAGTCGAGTCGAAACTTCTTTAAATTTAGAATCCCCCAAAAATAATGAACTAACTTTTTATTATTTATTTGTATTGTTATCATTTGGAAAAATATTTTCAAGAGTTCTGAAAAATCATTTTCTTTTATTTTGTTCCTTCTTTTTTTCCCCTCATATATTTTATTATTAGTTTTTTAGTTTATTTGAGATTTTCAAGTATGAACTTTGCATATATATTTTGTATTTTTACATTTGAAGAAAATTTCTAGAGTTTTTTTTTATGAAATTATTTTTTTCATTTTGTTTTTTTGTTTTATCCGTATTCTCCATTAAAGTTTTAGCTTACTAAATTTTGTGACTTTTAAAGTACCAATTCTTTTCACATGTATATTTGTATTTTTACATTTGGAGAAAATTTCAAGAGGTTTTTAAGAAATAATTTCATTTATTTCGCGTTTCTGCTTTTTACACACATTCCATCATAGTTTTAGTTTACTGTATATTGTAATTTAAAAGAATCCAAATTCTTTCTTTTTATCCATATATTTTATTACTGTTTTAATTTACAGAATTTTATAATTTGAAAGAACAAGTTTCGTTGCAGCTTTTTCTTTATTTCATTCCCTCTCATTCGTAGAAAAGATAATAATCTTTAATTACCGTTAAAAGTCTTATTTATACAAAAATGTATACAATTTTATTTCTTTTCTCTAGAAATAATATTATTTAATTATTCTTGTTAAATGATAAACGTTATAATATAATTACGAGCAAAAAAAATGAAATAATAACGTTAATCTTGTTAAATATTTATTAATTTATTTTTACATAATCCGCATTACTTTTAAACATTTTCTATTAATTTATTATTCTCCTACTTCATTTTTTATTTTAATTTCATTTTTGTTTTATTTCTCCTTCTCCTTTGGTACAGATAGGAAATTAAATTTGTTGTTGTTATTACGTAATTATATTAAAAAGAAAGAACCAATTTTCATGACAGAAATTAATCAGAGTAGGAGAAGGAAGAGGAAGAGGAAAAGGAGTTTGGTTTGTACGTTATCTTTGTTTCCTTCCCCCTCCTGCCACCCCTCTACCCCTACCTTTTCCATCGGGTTTTCACCTTTCCATCTTGTTCTCATCCATTTGTTCTTTTAATCGACCGTTCGAAATCGTGTTAGTGGCAGGCTACGAATCGTTCGTAAAGCTTCTGTCGAGTTTTTCCAAGAGTAATAAGTCCTACAGAAAAAAAAATAAAAAATAAAAAAAGTGAGTCAGTCAAAGATATAGAGTTAGATAGGACAAAAATAGAAATAGAAATAGAAAGAAAGATAGAAAGAGAAAGAGAGATAGAGAGAGAGAGAGAGAGAGAGAGAGAGAGAAAGAAAGAGATCAGAAAAAGAAAAAAGAAAGAAGAAGAAGAAAGAGTAAGTCAAAGATATAGAGTTCGATAGGAACAAAGATAGAAATAGAAATAGAAAGAAAGAGAAAATCGATATCTATCATCGATATCTATCATCGATATCACCTGAAGAGAGAAAGGTATATATCTTCTACAAGACGACACTCTGTAAAAATTCCGATAGTTTGAATTCCTCTCTCTCGTATATCTCCTTTTCTGTCTTTCTCTTTTTTTCTAACCCCCACCCCTACCCCGATCCTTCTCATTTTCGTACTTTAATTTATTAAATTCTCCGTACGTGTTTACCCGAACTCGCGTTAATCTTTATTTTCTTTTTTCATTCATTTCATTTTATTTTTTCCTTCCTGTCTGTCTATCTCTCTCTTTCTCTCTTTTTCTATATTTTTGTTTTAATTATTTTTTTTTTTTTATCCATAGTAAATCGATAACAACTCTCGCGTATCGATCTCGTACCGTTGTTTCGACCATTTTTTTTTTTCTTTCTTTTTTTTTTCGTTCTCATCAATTTTTAGTAAATCTAATGGAGGACTCCGTTATTTGGATTGGTTGGTTGGTTGGATTTAAGTTTTAATATTTAACTATGACCATTTTGTAATAGTAAAATATTCCTGATATTATTTAATTCAATATTTAATATTCGAGGGATTACTTAAAAGCATGATAGAAATTATTTATTATACGCATTATTTCAAATGATTATTATTTTTAGTTTAATTAGAAAATGATTTCCGTTATTTTATCTATTTAAAAATTCAATCTACTTTCTTGTTGATTCACATCGAAATAGTTTTGTATTTTTTTTTTTTTTAAATTGATTTAATATTTGTGATATTAAACTAAATATCATGATTAACAATTTATTGGTTATTAATACTTTGATATTTATTATTAATATAAAGGTTTAAGTGAAAATTATTTTTGATGTTAAATTAAAATCAAAAGCATTATTCACTGTCAAAAGTTACTTACACAATTTTCTTTATATATATATTTATCATTTTTTATTTAATTTGATGTTATTAGTAAAATTGTTTCTTTTCTTTTTTTTTATTTATTTATACATCATTCTTTTCTAGCATTGATATAATTAATGTAATTCATAACGTGTAACGTAGAAAACGAATTTTTGATTTTCAACACTTTTATCATCGATTATACCAACTCCAATAATCATACTTAAACGTATCGAATATTTATATATAATTCGTTTTATATAAATTATCGAAAACCTTTAGCTGCTTGAAATTATCAATTATCCGAACGCATTAACAAGATTTTTAATCCGATTGTAATAAACGTGCAACGTAAAGTGTATTTATTATAAATATTAACCAATTGAAAAGTAACGATGGGGAGTAACATTCAACTGATTTTTTCCCCAGTGTATTATTATATATATATATATACATATGGGTATCATAAAAAGGAAAATCATTTATTGAGGAAAAATAAACAATACGCGTTCGCGTATAACTCCGATAAATTTTTGTTTAAAAAACAAAAATGCAATTTAAACGAACGTATAGATTTGTAATCGTTCCACGATGGTTTATCTCTACCAATAAATTCATTCTGAGATAGGAAAATGGGGATGAGGAAACAGGAAATAAAATAAAATAAAATAAAATAAAATAAAATAAAATAAAATAAAACAAAAATAAAAAAAAACCAACGAAACATGCGAATGAAATCTAACATTAATGAACAATAGATATTTTTTTTCCCCAAGGGAAAACGCAAAACATTGTCAAAAAAAAAAAAATATGTACCTAGCGAACAATTTTGCAAATCAACATAGATGACACGTTGTTTGTTATTTTTGTATTTTTTATTTTTTTTATTTTGGTTTTCAAAGTATTCGAAAAATAATTCATTTACAATCTCAATCAATGTGTCGGATGACAAAAAAAAATAAAAAAAAAAAGCAAAACAAACAAAACAAAACAAACAATAGGAAAAATAAATACCATGAATTTTTTATACCATACACGTGTCATATTTTAAAAACGATGAATATTATCGAATAAATCATCAAATGAATTTTTATTATTATATTTTTATATTTATCTTTTTTTTTTTTTTTAATTTAGTTCACTTTCATAGTTGAGCACTTTAACGAAAATATTAGAATATTCTCATATTTCAATCATTTCGATAGAAAACAAAAAGTTATTCGATCGTACGTTTGAGTTAAGCTTTGCAATCTTTAAACGAACACATATGCACACATACACAACACATATACGTGCACATACAGATAAGTTATTCAAACTATCTTACTTTGATGATGCGTAGGTGAATACACACACAAATTTATATACACAACAGTCACATATACATGCACCTACACATACAAATATGCAATGTTTTACAAGTGGAAGCAAACAAACAAGTAAGTAAGTAAGTAAGTAAGTGAGAAGATTCTGTGTGAGTCTTTCGAACAAGTTTCTTGTCTAGTACTATGTCCTCTCCTATGTATCGAGTGTTCACGTGTACTGGCAAGTAAACTCAACTTCCGGTGATCGAAACTTTGTTGAAATAACTACCCCATGGATGGTAGTAGTAGTAATGGTAGTGGTGGTGGCTTTGTCAAGACTAAACTTAAACGGCAATATATTGTGTATTAAAGGGGACACCAATGTTACTCAATTCCATGTCCAAGAAATTGAACGTTTAGATCCAATAATCTTATGTTGTTAAATGAATTTTTCTTTTTTTTTTTTTCACAATAATATCTACAATTTTATCTGAAAACTTTCAAAAACTTTTCTTACGATCGTTCAAATCGTAAATAAAATATCGTTTCGAACGTTTTTAATTTGATTGCTTGTTTTCAAATATTATTAAAAAAAAAAAATGTTTAATCAATGCTTGATGATAATTATTCACGAACGTTTATATATGCGTACGAATTTGTATTCGTGTTTCTGTGAGAATAAATGTGAGAAAAAAAAAGCAAGAAATAATGGTTGACATTAGATTCCATTAGAAAATGAACTAAAAACGTATCCGCTATATCGTATTTGCATATAAAATATTAACAAAAATTTTCGATAATTTATGTGAAAGTTTTTTGCTTTTAACTGTGTTATTAAATTATTATTATTATTATTATTATTATTATTATTTTTTTTTTTTAATCGATATACTTCAGAGGAACCATCAAGTTCTTCCTTCTTTTTCTTTTTCTTTTTCTTTTCTATCATCTTGATGAAAATCAATTTAATATTGATTAGAATATTTTTAAAAATGATTACAAGTTATTTGTAAAATTGTATCAAAATAAATATACGAATATTTGTCATAAATATTCTACAAATATACGTGTGTGTATATGTATTTATTTTTCTGTTTATACAGAAATTCAATGTCGAAAACGCCAAGAGAACGTGGACTTTTTTATTAATAAAAAAAAATAACACACCCATATGCAGACATACATACATATATATATAAATCTATATATATATATATATCTATATACAAGTATCGTTTCAGATTGGTATATCAGTATTTTTACTTTTTGGGTTAAACTACCAATCACCCTATTCCTCCTTCTTTCTCTTTTATTCTCGTCGAGTTATTTATTTATATCTTATACTTTTTTTAATTTTATATATAATATTTTTCTTTTTATTTTAATTTATTTCTTTTTAATTAGCTCCTAAACTCGTATGAACGTGTGTGTACGTTCCTGAGAAAACAATTTTTGTTGTTTTTTTTTCTTTGTATTTTTTATCCTTTTTTTTATTTTTATTTCCCTGATATGGTATACGAACAACAAACACACATACACACACACACACACATATATATATATATATTATGCATACATATGTATGCAAGAAATCTGAAGTACTGTATTTACCAACTAATTACATATTCGTTATGTAAATTTTGTAAGAGAGAAGCTTTCGGGAGTTTCCATTAACTTCGATTCTCTTCTTTCCTCTCAGTTTATTATACTTTTCATTCTACTTACTATCTTTTCTATCCTTTTTTTTTCTTTTTTCTTCTTTTTTTTTTTTAAATCTTTTTTATCTATCTATCTATCTATCTTTCTCTCTCTCTCTCTCTCTCTCTCTCTCTCTCTCTTTCTTTCTTGCCTTCATTCTTTCTAACTAGTAGCCTAGTTTTTTTCCTTCTTTTTCTAGCAATTCTAACAAACTCCCAAGATGGGCGTTTGTCTCGAATCTTTTTTCCCTTTTTTTTCCACGTTTCCCCCGTTTCCCATGAACTTAAACTTTTTCGTATAATTCTAACATTCGTCGATCGAAAATCCAAGAATTTTGTTTTCTACGATAATTTACAACGAGAATTTCGTCTATTTTTCGTTTGCAAGTTAAACATAGTCTTAAAAATGCATATATTTAATCTTACGGTTTATCTTCTTCTTTTCTTTTTCTCTTTTTTTTTTGTTTTTTAACTAACAATAAGATATTTAAAGGAAAAACGTAATACTCGTTTAATTCTAATCGAATTAAAATTAAAATTAAAACAAACAAACAAACAAATTCAAACGAAAAATTCACATTCGAATTTTTAATCAAAATTATTAATTAAATTCAAGCATTAAAATGTATTTACCATATTATAACAATATTATCACACAAATCGCGTACGTATTTTTAAAAGAACATTCATTCATTTTTAAATGAATAATATTTTTTGTGAATTCATTATTTTTCTTAATAAATAATGTGTTATAAAACAACTATCTGTTATAGAATAAATAATTTATAATACAAATTTTTAAAATGCATTTATCGTACGAAAATATTATCACAAATTGTACTATTTGTAATACAAATTAAATTATTAACAATATTATTACAAATCGTGTACGTATTTTTCAAAGATAATTCATTCATTTTTAAATGAATGGAATTCTTTTTGAATATTTTTTTTTGTTAATAAATAAAGTAATAAAGAATAAACAATTTGAGATACAAACTTTAAAATACATTATCGTATAATATAATGATATAATGATATGATGATATGATATGATGAATTATATATTATTTATAATATAAATTGTACTATTAACAATATTATCACGAATTGTATTATTTGTAATATAAATTATTATACTAATGACACGATACTATCACGTGTACGTATTTTCAAAGTTGATTCATTCAATTTTACATGGATAATATTTCTTATGAATAATTATTTCTTTCTTTTTATAAATTACATATTAGAACACACAACTATCTGATATAAAATAAATATTTTAAAATTCAAACTTTAAAATACATTTACCATATAGCATTATTATCATTTTCCTCTCTCACTCTCTCTCTCTCTTTCTCTTCAAAGAGAGGGTTGTCGTTTCAAAGAAATGGCAAAGAAAGATTTCGATGCAGTTAAGTGCATTACGAGCTCGACATTGCAGAGATTTTGCTTGCCTGCCTTTAACAGACTTTTCAAGCTTCCTCTCTCTCTCTCTCTCTCTTTCTCTTTCGTTCTATCTATCTATTTATCTTTCTCCCTCTCTCTAGCTTTCTTCTCATTGGTTCGCTGAGGAAAGAAATCGGATTTTCGAAGACATGCCTTCCTCGTCTTACCATCAACCAAAGTGCTTCTTCTTCTTCTTTTTCTTCTTTTTCATTTTTTACTTTTTCTTCTTCTTGTTTGAAGTCAGAAAGATAGAAAGGGAACGAACAAATAAACAAACAAACAAACAAATAAAATATAAAATAAAAATTCTTAAGAGCTATACAAAAATATAAATACAAGTAACAATAAAATAATAATAATACAAGAAAATATAAAAATAGAATGATTATAGGCTGAAGGAGGGTGAAAAATTGAACAAACGAGCAAATAAAAAATGCAAAATAAAATTCGTAAGCTTGGAAAGTAGAATATATCAATATATATATAGAAAAACACACTCAACACACATACAAAGTATATAAAGTAAATGTAAAAGTGATGATGGACAGGAAAGAAAAAAAAGAAGAAAAATGTATTATTCGAAAGGGACATAACTCTAAAATGAAATTCCCTTTTTTCGTTGAGTTGAAGGACGTTGAATTATTTTAGACTTGTTAATGCAATTCCCTTAAAAGCACACACTGTGTGCATCAACCTATGAAAGAAAAAGACGGATAGTTCTTTTAGAGACTGAGAAAAAGTAAATCCATATATACGTATGCTAAAAAGAAAACTAATACTATACTATATATATGTATAATACTTACTATACTATCCTCTCTATACCAACCACTGTAACTTTTATTTCATTGAATATCGGTACTTTGTATGCAATTGTGTTATTTTTCAAAAACATATCATTTCTAATATGCATATGTAACGTTTTGCATAACTATAATAATCCATACATTTTTACTTCAATTTGTTTTTATTTTTTTATTATATTATTTATATAATATAATAAATATAATATATTATTATATTTATTATATATATTTACATATTATTATATTTTTTATTATTGTTATTTTATTTTGTTATTTATATTTTTTTAATAATTTTATTATTTTATTTTTTATTTATTATTGAGTATTGATACTGTCTTGTTTAAATTTTTAACAAATAAAATAGTATATTATGTCGTATGTTTATTATATAATTAAATATTATGTGTAATTTAGTCTACGTTTAGTGCATTTATAATGATCGATTAATCCTATCTTCGATAATTAAATTAAACTTTTTATTTAATATTATAATATTAATTTATTTATAACATATTATATTAATTTATTGAATATTATAATAAATATTACATAATACTAATTATAAAATATATATATATATAAACTTATGATTTAAAAAATAATATTATATAATTTATTTTTATCTCTCATCGTTTTTATTTTACCTGTATATCAAACGAATAATTAAAAAAAATAATAATAATAATAATTGTTGATATTGTCTTGTTTAATTTTTTAACGAAAATAGTATTAGATATTTATTCATAGTTAGAAAAAAAAACATCAAGTACTTGAAAATGTATTAAAAAATGTATAAGAATTTTCACATATTTTCCTACTACCGGTGAGATTACATTTTGAAATGTTTAGGAGGATGCAACACCTCTCGTCCCCCACTCACCCTTTCCTCTTCCCCGACACCACCACATTCACCGGATATTTTCGTTACTTTGAAATCTTTTACCGATCAAACGAGGAATATCCGGCCTTTCTCCTTGCTAGAAGCAGAGAAAACAAATCGGATTATTAACGTTCCTATCTACTAACCTTCCCTCATACTACTATGTAAAGGTAATATCGTTGAATAGGAAACGATCGGAGGAAAACGTAAAGAAAAACATAGAAAAAAAAAATAAAAAGAAATAAATAAAAAAAAATAAAACAAGAGAGAGAGAGAGATATGTAGATAGATAGATAGATGAAGCAAGAGGATTAGATCGAAGTTCGTCTTCAACAAAACGTAATACTAGCCCATAGCTTTACGACGTAGTTCAGTTACATCGTATATTTTGTAGCATCGAATACATGTACAACACAACTTCGAGATCATCTAACCATCGTAAATTTCTTTCGATCGAGCAAACGTAAGAACGATATATGCGTTTTGCAATATACCTTTTACAGAATGTAACCCTTTATCGATAAACGAAAGGATAGGTCAAATGTATATATGTATATATTTATTTATTTGTATATATTTCTTTTATTTTTATAGGTTGTGATGTATAAATTTGTATAAAGGAATTACTTTATTTTAACTGCAAATTTGTTTATCTTTGTTGTTTTTGTTTATTGTGGAATTAAAATTGTATAGCTTTTAATGGTTGTAATATTCTATAAATTCGGAATTATTATAAAAATATAATGTACAAAGAATCGTATCATTTTCATTCGATCGGTACTGATTTTTATTTTTGGTTTTTGCTTTTGGAATAAAATTTTTAAACTTTTAACGAGAGATAGTTTTTAATGCACTAAATTTGGAATTATTATAAAAATATTATACATAATGTATATCACATCATATTTATTTGATCGGTACTTATTATTTTCTTACAATTAATAATATTTAACATAATAATAATAAAAACCTATATAATCTAATAGTATTTTTTCAATACAATAACTTATATATTTGTAGAATTATTGATATTTTTTTTATTTATTACAAACATTTTGATAGAAAAATATTTACAAATATTTATCCAATAAATTACTAGCCCCTATAAAATATTTACAATAATATTAATAATAATAATAATAATAATAATAATAATAATAATAATAATAATAATAATAATAATAACAACAACAATAATAATAATAATAATAATAATAATAATAATAATAATAATAATAATAATAATAAAAATAGTAAAGTTAAAACAAATTTCTCTCTTTTTCTTTTGTTTTTCTTTTTTTTTCTATTTTCATTTCTTCCACATATTTTTTATTTTCTTCGAGTTTTCTTTAAAAAAAATAAGCCCATTTCGATTTACGAGGAGCCGTGAAACGGGCCGATGATAACGGGAAAGCTCGTTGCTTGTGAAAACCGTTCGCCTTTCGTGAGTTTATGTAAAGAAACGATTTTTCTCTTCAAAAAGAGAGAGAGAGAGAGAGTGAGAGAGAGAGAGAAGATACGTGTATCGTAAACGAGGAAAGTGGAGGACCGATAAAATGCTTCTCACTATGTCGAAAAAAAGAAGGTCTTCGTTTCGTTTCTCGAAAATGGGAACGGGATTAGTTGGATGAAGAAAAAGAAAAAAAAAAGAGAAGAAAAAGAAAAAGCTCTGATCAAAGCTTTCAAATGGATCAATAAAATTTGATCAAAGTTTTTTCAAATAAAAGTCTAATAATAAAGCGAATAATACTGGCCAAACAATTCAATCGTCATTTTTTATTTTTATATTCGATTCAAAAATAAATCATCATCATCGTAATTTGGTTTTATTTTCGAAAATGATTATAACATTTCAACGAATGAAATAATTTCGAAAGATATGACAAGCTTATCGTTATTCCAATTGAAAGGAAACACGATTATTATTATTATTATTATTATTATTATTATTATTATTATTATTATTATTATTATTATTATTATTATTATTATTTTATGATTTATGCGATACCGCAGCAATTACATCTGAAATAATATCTAATGAAATATATTTTCACGCAAAATTTAGATTGATATTATTTCACTAACGATAATCGAACATTTGTCACGATCGAATATATCGTAAGAATGGTTTCAAATGAAATAATATAATAATGCTATCCTAATCGTTTCTCTTTTTTTTTTTTTTTTTTTTTTTTTTTAATTTAATTCGTACAATTCACAAACGAGACGTGACATAATCAGAAACGTCTACTTTTTCGAATATAACTAGAATAAGTAAAAAAGAAACGAAAATATGTCTTTTATATTTTCTTTCCTTCTTTCTTTCCTTCATTCTTTTCTTCCTTTCATTTTCTCAATTCTTTTAAAGAAACAAAATGGTTGGACGTTACAATCCTTAACGATAATCGTGAAACATGCGTGGAAACTGGGCTTTACTACCACTCGTTAGTTTTCCCCCTTTTCGGAGAAACGAAAAATGTTATTACGAAGTAGAAAATAGAAAAGTAATAAGAGAAAGAAAATAAGAAAGAAATCCCTTCTCCCTTTTTCTCTTCTCTAACCACCTTTCTCTATCTTAAAAAAAAAAAAAAAGGAAAAAGAAATCACGCGTTACATTTCCTTTGATGTTACATAGGTAGAAATTTTGTCAAGACTTCTTTTTCTTTCAAAAAAAAAAAAAAGAAAAAAAAATCGAGAACTTTTCAAAGTATCTCAACCAAAGCTATGATTACTTCTTTCCTAAACTCACTTCCCTCTCCACCTCCTCCCCTCCATTTACCTCTAACTTTTTCTTTTCTACCACCAGTTTTCGCAAGTTTTCTAATAGTTTTACGATAGGTTCTTTCTACGT
Organism: Polistes dominula; assembly: GCF_049000335.1. Taxonomy (NCBI): domain Eukaryota; kingdom Metazoa; phylum Arthropoda; class Insecta; order Hymenoptera; family Vespidae; genus Polistes; species Polistes dominula. The sequence continues at coordinate 7,819,190 of NW_028300951.1, forward strand.
GGCTCGTATCTAACTTTCCAATGGTTCTATTACTTTCATTTTAAAATTTATTTTTTTCTTTTTTGGTTTCTTTTTTACAATACTTCAAAGAAAGAGAAAGAAAAAAGGTCTAGACTGAACCCCCTTCACTTTCTTCTTCTTCTTCTTCTTTTATTTTATTATATATTACTTAAACGTTTATCAAATTTTTGTTATAAGATAATAACTACGATAAAAAAGAAGAATTTAACTTATGAGGCTTCTTTCTTTCCACTTCCTCCCATGGTTCAAAATTTTAATTTATTTTTTCTTTCATCATTCATCCTTCTTTTTGTTTTGTGTTTTCTCGAGACTTCCTTTTTTCTTTTTTGTGGCTTGTAATAATAAGACTTTATGTGTGTGTTCGTTGTAATTAAAAATTATCACGAATAATGTGGAAAAAGAAAAAAGAATTTATTAATTAATTAAGAAAAAATTAAATTTCATTGTATAATACAAATGATATTATAAATGTTTTATTAAAATGTAATATAATGTGCAGTATAATATCATGTCTCGTGTAGAAATATATGTGTAATAGGATTATACATATATATATATTACATTTATATATTATACTTCATATAAAAATAATTTGATAATTTAATCATTTACAATCTGTTCAAAACATTTCTATACAATTAATGCATAATAACTAATTTTAATTATATTAAAATAACATACAAATATACATAGATTATAATTATAATATTAATTCATAAACGCGTATTATTAAACGTCTCAACTAATTCATTTTATAGTACGCATTAATTAACTTCATACGTATAACATAATAATTAATATTATTATTTACGAATCATTTAATAATTAAAAAAAAACCAAAAAAAAGAAAGAAATACGATTGAAAATTTAATCGTAATCATTGAATACGTTGAAAATCGTTTTAGTAACTAATATTATAGAATATAAATATATATGTACAGGGTTTCCCATTTAAATAGATCCTCTTAAATATCAAGGAAACCATCGATGATAAGATATCTCGTAAACTAAGGATTTTTCACCATAAATTGTATTTTAATGCTTTTATATAGGTAACAAAAAACTGCACTAATTGGCTCATTAAAAAATATATGATTTCATTTAAAAAATCAAAGTTCACTTTCGTGTGACTTTTACGAGTCCACCTATAAAAAAAAAAAAAATTAACAATATCAAATAACGTGTCTTCTTGAACCATTCAACTTTTATTCAATACATTTTATAATTTCTACCATTAACGTTTTGAAGATATTTAAATGCAATACAATTTATAGGAACACCATATATATATATATGTTTTATAAAATTATTCCACGTGAATGGCAATGAACGCATCAACGATAATGAATTATTTTAACATGAAAATAATTATATACGTTTCAGGTGGTAACAATGTGAACGAACCACCAATACTAGAAGCAGGAGGTTACCCTACAGGTTTACCTCTATCAGAATCGACCAAAGTTGGCACGTCTGTGTTCGTCCTAAAGGGCTACGATCCGGAAGGATCGCCAGTGAAGTATGGCATACAACTCACTGACTATTTTGTAGTCGACCCACGCACAGGCGCCATCAAGTTAGCAAAGCCCCTGAATCGTGAGGTAAGAAGTCGATCGTTTTACTCTCACTCGAACCATTTTTTATTTTTTTTTCTTTTTTCTTCATCCCCCAACATAGAAGAAAGAAACAGAAAATAAAAAGAGTCAAGAAAAAAAGATGATTGATATATTTTAAAAATCTTTTACTACGAATATTAATTTATGAACAATATTTTATTAATATATAGAATAATTAATAAAATATTATTAGTAACTATAAATATATAATATTATTTAAATTAAAAATTATATTTAACTTATATTTAAATTATAAAGATAATATACAAATAAAATTTATTATATATAATATTATATATATATATATATATTAATTTATATCTTATATAAATAAATACATTATTGAAAATGAATACATTAATTAAATAAAAAATTAAATTTCATCATAGAATTTAAATGATATAAACGTTTTATTAGAATGCAATATACTATGTAGTATATAACATCAAGTTTCGTATATATATATATCTATCTATATATATATAAAAATCTCGTGTCACAGTTTTCGTTCCCATACTCCTCCGAAACGGCTTGACCGATTTTGATGAAATTTTTTGTGCTTATCCGGTATCTATGAGAATCGGCCGACATCTATTTTTCATCCCCCTAAATGTTAGGGGTAGTCCACCCCTAAACTTTTTTTTTTCATTTTTTAGACAAAATTTGTAATTTCTATTTTTTTATGATACAACATACAAAAATACATACAATCCTCAATTTTCACCCTTCTACGATCAACCCTTATTTTTTAATAGCCATTTTAGTAATTTAATCATTTTTCCTCTCCGGTCGAAAACTGATCAATCGTCATTTATTTAGTTATTATTATCCCCGCCAGATGTCTATAGGTGTCACTTCTGACCCAGTAAACAGCACGGAGTAGGGATGAGAACGAAGCCGGTTTCCTTTTTTTTTACTCCCTACACAGTTGTCGGCCATCATTATTGTTTATGCATCAAGTGTAGTAGTAACGTTGACAATTATTATTTTGCTATCTCAGTGTAACTCTTATATTAACTTTTAATCATTCCTATTTTATCAATAATAATTAAATTATCAATTTTGAGTGTATTTTGCACGATTAGTTAATCAAGTGATTTTATAACCTCAAAAGTACTCAACACGTGACACGAGCTTCCAATAACAACGGATTTTGTGTTGTAAGTATACTTTTTTTTATTTATATCGAAAATGTTGTTGATCTTATAAAAATGTAATTTTAATTTAATTTTATTAAAAAAATGTAATTGAACAATTAAGATTTTCATAGTTTCCAAAAAATCAATCATTATGAATCTTTATTTTGAAATGTCAATGGAAATATTGGTTGTATGAAAAAATTATAAGAGACAATGTTTTCATAAAATTTAATTTTTTACTTTTGTTTGGAAAATTTTTCCATAAAACTTATATTTTTGTTATAATTTCATAAATTAAAACTAATCATTTCAAAACTGCGGCAAAAATCCTGGCCCTAATTATACTTTTAACATTTTTCATCATTAAATAATTTCATTAATTCTATTTATGTATGTTTTGCTCGAAGGATTACTATGCGTATCGGTTGATGATTAGACGCGGTCAGGACAAAATCATTCTACGATTTCGTGAACTTTGCCAACAATTCATAGTAGACATGTACGTGAAGATAGGGAGCGAATGACTATGATACTTACGATTTAATCAACAGAAACTGCGTGCGGAAGAATACAATCACTTGCGTGGGACTATTGTAAACAACGCCGAAACCGCAGAAATTGGTAATTCAGTCATTCTACCATAATCGTACATAGGCAGTCCACGTTACATGCAAGAATATAAAAAGGAAGCTATGACTTTCGTGCTAAAATACGAACGGAAAAACATCGTACAATCCATAAAACTTACAGATTTATAATGTTTCTTTTAGTGTTATTATGATTAGTGATTATCATATTATTGCGATATGTAAATATATAATAGATTAATTGATGTTATTAAGTACAATGAATTAAAGAAATGGATGTTTGGTGTTTTGAAATTATGCTAGGTGCTAAGTTGGAAAAAAACGCATGTAATAAAACAAATTTCAATAAGATAAGATAAGCAGTTTCAGAATTATTAATAGACAAATAAATTGTGACACTGATTTTTATATATAGACTTTTATTTATTAATTAATATATAGAATAAAAAATTATATAATGAATTTTATTAATTAATAAATTATCTTTGTTTTATCAGTTTTACGTTCTTTCATTTAACGATTTTTAAATCGATCTGATTTTGAAAAAGTTTTCACCTCAAAAAAAGCCACAGCAACGCGTGGCCGGGGCACCCTAGTATATATATAAAAATCTCGTGTCACAGTTTTCGTTCCCATACTCCTCCGAAACGGCTTGACCGATTTTGATGAAATTTTTTGTGCTTATCCGGTATCTATGAGAATCGGCCGACATCTATTTTTCATCCCCCTAAATGTTAGGGGTAGTCCACCCCTAAACTTTTTTTTTCATTTTTTAGACAAAATTTGTAATTTCTATTTTTTTATGATACAACATACAAAAATACATACAATCCTCAATTTTCACCCTTCTACGATCAACCCTTATTTTTTAATAGCCATTTTAGTAATTTAATCATTTTTCCTCTCCGGTCGAAAACTGATCAATCGTCATTTATTTAGTTATTATTATCCCCGCCAGATGTCTATAGGTGTCACTTCTGACCCAGTAAACAGCACGGAGTAGGGATGAGAACGAAGCCGGTTTCCTTTTTTTTTTACTCCCTACACAGTTGTCGGCCATCATTATTGTTTATGCATCAAGTGTAGTAGTAACGTTGACAATTATTATTTTGCTATCTCAGTGTAACTCTTATATTAACTTTTAATCATTCCTATTTTATCAATAATAATTAAATTATCAATTTTGAGTGTATTTTGCACGATTAGTTAATCAAGTGATTTTATAACCTCAAAAGTACTCAACACGTGACACGAGCTTCCAATAACAACGGATTTTGTGTTGTAAGTATACTTTTTTTTATTTATATCGAAAATGTTGTTGATCTTATAAAAATGTAATTTTAATTTAATTTTATTAAAAAAATGTAATTGAACAATTAAGATTTTCATAGTTTCCAAAAAATCAATCATTATGAATCTTTATTTTGAAATGTCAATGGAAATATTGGTTGTATGAAAAAATTATAAGAGACAATGTTTTCATAAAATTTAATTTTTTACTTTTGTTTGGAAAATTTTTCCATAAAACTTATATTTTTGTTATAATTTCATAAATTAAAACTAATCATTTCAAAACTGCGGCAAAAATCCTGGCCCTAATTATACTTTTAACATTTTTCATCATTAAATAATTTCATTAATTCTATTTATGTATGTTTTGCTCGAAGGATTACTATGCGTATCGGTTGATGATTAGACGCGGTCAGGACAAAATCATTCTACGATTTCGTGAACTTTGCCAACAATTCATAGTAGACATGTACGTGAAGATAGGGAGCGAATGACTATGATACTTACGATTTAATCAACAGAAACTGCGTGCGGAAGAATACAATCACTTGCGTGGGACTATTGTAAACAACGCCGAAACCGCAGAAATTGGTAATTCAGTCATTCTACCATAATCGTACATAGGCAGTCCACGTTACATGCAAGAATATAAAAAAGGAAGCTATGACTTTCGTGCTAAAATACGAACGGAAAAACATCGTACAATCCATAAAACTTACAGATTTATAATGTTTCTTTTAGTGTTATTATGATTAGTGATTATCATATTATTGCGATATGTAAATATATAATAGATTAATTGATGTTATTAAGTACAATGAATTAAAGAAATGGATGTTTGGTGTTTTGAAATTATGCTAGGTGCTAAGTTGGAAAAAAACGCATGTAATAAAACAAATTTCAATAAGATAAGATAAGCAGTTTCAGAATTATTAATAGACAAATAAATTGTGACACTGATTTTTATATATAGACTTTTATTTATTAATTAATATATAGAATAAAAAATTATATAATGAATTTTATTAATTAATAAATTATCTTTGTTTTATCAGTTTTACGTTCTTTCATTTAACGATTTTTAAATCGATCTGATTTTGAAAAAGTTTTCACCTCAAAAAAAGCCACAGCAACGCGTGGCCGGGGCACCCTAGTATATATATATATATATATATATATATATATATTTCATTTCATTTTATTTTATTTTATTTTCATTTATTTTAATTAAAGGAAATCCACGATCTTAAGGAATCCTTTTTAATTGTCTTTCTTTTTCTTCAAATTTTTTATTTAGAATTTTATTGGAATCACTTATATAACACTTTTAGTTGGATTTTTATTCTTTCACATTAATTAAAGTAATATAATTATACCTTCCTGCGAGATTTATAAACCGTTTTTACTTTTATCTCTGAATTTTTATAATTTGTAAAATGAGAAATTCGAATCAAACGTGGTAATTATCGTGCGTTTGTATTTTTTATCTTTGTTTTTTTTTTTTGTTGAAACAGAAGGTGGAGGGGATGGGAATTAATTGGTTTCACTTAAGCTCGATATTATATTATATTTTAATCTCGTATTTTATTAACCATCGCGAGATTAGAATTATGTATATCCAATTTGTAAGTATTATAATGTTGTTCATCGTGGAATCGGTTTTGGTTGTTGCTGATACGTTTATCCTCGCGAGAATGTAACGCTTCAGTGAAAACGTTAACGCGTCTCTGGATGCCCTAATTTATGGCACCACACAAGGTAATCCTAATATCGAAATAGATTATATAGATATATATATATATATATATAATATATCCACATATATATACGTGTGTGATATAGGTATATGGTAATTATGGAATTAACGAGATAGCACTACGAATATATCCTTAGTCGATTTATATTTATAGTAATTAAATTGAATTATACTTATATTTATTGCTTTATATATTTTAATAATTACATATATATCTTTTCTTTTTTTTCGTATTAGATGAACGCATTAAACTTATTAAATACAAATTTTAATTACTTTAAAAAATAATTAATATCGTTTATATATTAACGTTAATAGTAAAAAAAAATAATAATAATAATCTTTTCATAAAAATATTTAATTACTTCAATCTTCTCTTTCTCTGTCTGTCTGTCTGTCTGACTGCTTTTTTTTTTCAAAGAATTTTTCGAGAAAAGGAGAAATAGGAAACGTCTCTGATGATCCTTCTAATTAAGCACGGAAAGCCGTCTCCATGTAATCGTAGATTATTAATCCACCGTGGAAATAGGTAAAGGGAAACTATGTATACATGTATATATGGATATATGTATAGTAAAGGCATCAAAGGAACGACACGTACACCGGCTTGATACACGCATCGTTATTTCCGCATTAGCAGTAACACGTAAGCAGACTCTGCAGCTGCTATTCAATGAAATGCATAAGCTTCAACCAAGTGAAACATTATCAATCTAACGAAAGAACTTTAAGGATACATTATCTAAATGAACAATTACGAAATAATAATTTAAAGTCATCGTTAATTATTATTATTGTTGAATAGATTTCATGAATTAAGATTTCAGACGTATCTACGGTATGATTAGTCAATGATTTATATGTCTACGAATTCAATGAAAAATATTTTTTATCAATAATACACTGAAAATAATAAATAAAATTAATTATACTTTAAAATGGCCTTTTTAAATAAAATTTTTACGACTTATCGTTCCAAAGATATCTTCATGCGTGTTAAAAGACTTTTTTTATAAACAATTACCTTTTTTATTAATTATTTATTAATTGTTACGTTATTTTTATAAATTGTTAATAATTTGATATTCTTTTCTGTACAAAATAAGATGAATTTGATTCGGGAAGATTTGTTTATAACAATTTGTTCATAGCATATTATTTATTAATTATTAACAGTAGGATTAAATAATAGATGAAAGTTTTCTCTTTAAAATGATATATTGTTCAATTTTCTACGATTTTTAGTTTTTGAGATATTCTCGTTGGAAATATAAGACGTTTACGTTGACACACTGACCTACATAATTTCATTCAAATTACTCATTAGGTCATTGACCTGTTACTACGATCAGCTGTAGTAATAGAATTATGAATGAAATACTTGAAAAAGCAATGTCTTTTGAACGAAAAATCATAGAAACATGAAACCACTACCATTTTAAAGTAAAAATTATTCTCTATTTATTTATATGTAATAACAATATTGTTATAATAAAATCGAATTTGTTAATAATTTTGTGAACTAACAAAACTTTGTTTTCCATCAAAAGGATATAATTACAATGAAATCATACGAATGTCTATTAGAATGATATAAATTTAATTTGTTTTAATATTAATGTATTATTTAATTAATAAAAAAATAAATACAAAAAAAATTTAATTAAACCCACGTTTCAAGTCACATTTGACATGTTGATTAATCAATATTACACAGAGACAAGCGTCTATTAATTATATACAATCAATAATGATATAATTAAATTTTCATCTTTGAATCTTTGATGAACAGTTTTTCAAAACTAACCATATTCATTAAACGTTGATAGGTATAAAAAGTAAGAAAGAAAAAAAACAAAAGAAAAAATCTATATGAAAAGTTATATTTATAATTCTATAATGACAGTATATTGCATAAAAGATGAAAAAAGAAAAAATAATCCACGAGGTATAATATCATCCTTAGGAAGAAAGATAAATCACTAGACGGTTGGTTGGTGGATGCACGTGGAACACCAGCTCGAATATAATTAATTGTCCTTTACTAACTGGGAGCTGCTAGGAAGAGGTATCAGGAAAAGGGACAAACCCGTTCGTCTTCCTTCGCGTTTCAACGAGCCCTACAATGAGTTGGCCATTGACCTCGAAGAAGAAAAATCGTTAATCAAGGATCTCTCTTGTATCGGATAATTAATAGACGCTATTGATTAGCTAGAGATTAGCGAATTAATTAAGCGAATTTAATGAAAACTACGACGAGTTACTACACCAAAGTCGTTATTTAACTTCTAATTCATTAATTAAAAGCTTAAGTATTTCTACGAATTTAACGAAGTAACTACAATTACAAATATATATAGAAAGAAAGAGAGAGAGAGAGAATATGGATGTATATATATATATATTGAGCCGTTTATTTCGAAAGTGATTTAACAATAAGTCCATTTTTTGTTTTGTTTTTTATTTCGTAAAATATTTTTTATAACAGCTAATTAAAGGTAGTCATGATAATATGATCTATACTTGTTTGTTAGTACATTTAACAACAAACAACTGACAAATAGATTTAAGCAACTATCCAAATAAATGGCTCATTTATTTTATTTTATTTTGTTTCGTTAATTTTTGTAAAAAAAAGAATACACCTATAATTCCGTTTTTTTTTTTTTATACACGATCGAATCTAATTCTAAGAAGAACATTTTCCTTTTATCCCCAAGCACATATCTCATCAGAGTTGAAACAAAATAGTATTATTTATTATTCTCCGATATAAATATATTTTATTTCAAATCACGAATTTTCTTCTTCTTCTTCTTCTTCTTATATTTATTTTTAATTAACACGTATTTTTTGTATAACACTATCGATATTTTATCGTGTAGAAATAAAAACTAGGTATTCACTATTCAACATTAATAATTTTCATTCATCAAATCGATCATGAATAGATATTAATGTTACACGTTTTAATGTAACGAGACGAATGAACGTTGAAATGAATAAATCGTATTCTAATTACTTTTCTAATTTATCTCGAATCATAACTAACACAAGACTTTTCTTTTCTTTACTTTTCTATTTTTAACACGTATTCTTCGGATAACATTCAACGTTAATAATTTTTAAAAACGACTCGTGCGAATCTCACTATCCGTAATAACATCGATGAAACGAAAAAGATGAGATATGGAAAAAGATTAAAGAAAAAAAAAAAAAAAGAAAAAAAAATCTAAAGATAGATAGATAGAAAAGAAGTTGGTTGGGTGAACGGGCCGACCGGATGGAGGCGGAAAGTGGGAGTGAGTGGGAGGGAGTGGAAAAGAGGATAGGAAAAAAAAATAGAGAAGAGAAAAGAAATGAAAAAGATAAAAAAAAAGAAAAGAAGAGAAGAGAAGAGAATATGGATCGAGGTTTCTATTTCAAGCACGTCCTGATCGTAGCTCTCGACTTTCCAACTAATTCTAGAGAGGAGTAGTAAGGGAAACCCTTCCTTTCCTTTCCTTTCCTTTCCTTTCCTTTCCTTTCCTTTCCTTTCCTTTCCTTTCCTTTCCATCCCATCCCATTCCATCTCTTTCTTTTCCTGGCTGTTTGAGACACACGAATGTCGGCTTCACAAAGTCGAATGTGGTGGGTAAGTAGGAGGAGGAGTGAGAAGGGGAGGGGGAAAGGGCCGATACTAGTCGCGTTTCTACTTCTACCTGCTTGTATAATACCTCTACTTATACCTATGTCTTTCTACGTGCGTTGAAGTGCAACAAAGATGGAATACGAAAGAGTAAGAAGCAGAGTGGGGAGGGGGAAGGAGGAGGGAATCGTTGTCAAGGAAGAAAAAGATGGAGGATAGGGGAAGGGAGGGGGAATCGATGGGTACATCGGTGTCAAATTTGTCGGCAAAGCGAAACGTTGCATATAAATCGTTCGACCATGGGGTTGAGGTTGGGGTTGGGATTTGGGGTGGTAGGGGGTGGAGAATAAGAAAGGTAGTGGTTCTACACTCTTACAAAGTCTAGTGATTTTTATTCCCCTACCTTCCTTCTCTTTCTCTATCATTCTTATTCCAAGACGAATCGTGCGTGCAAGTTTTATCGTTTCTTCTTCTTCCCCCTTTTCCCCCACCCATCCTGCCACCTCGTTTTATAGAAATATTCTATCAGGTTATTACGAAACTTTTCGTCTGATGTTCTAATTGATATTAATCGATTGAATCTCGAATTAATCGTAATTTAATTATCTATAATATATTTATTTGATATTAAATCAACCGAGAAATTTCGTGTATACCAATTTCTGACTGTGAACGATCAAATGCAATTGCTTTATATATATATATATATATATACATTTTGTCAAAGGTTACTTACAATTTTGTTCATAATTATATATTTTATTATATTATATATTCTATTTATTAGCATTTTTTAATATTGTAATTAATATTTAATTTTAAACACTTTTATCTCACCGAATCATCGTATATCTCTAGACACAATGCTTAAATACGTATCCGTGTTAGAAAATAAACAAACAAGCAAACAAGATATAAATCAATTAAACATACTAATAATAATAATACATATATAATAATCAATTTAATATAATGTATAATATTATATACATTATAGTAAAAATTATAATATATGTTATAACACAGATATAAATCAAAATTAATTTGATGACTGTCTCACTTACACTGTAACGAAGGAAAAAGAAGTGGAAAAATATTTGTAAAAAAAAAAAAAACATTTAAAAAAAAGAACGAACAAGCATCGTTTGTTCGTAATCAAAACAACATTCGAGTATACAATAGTTTCAGTTTACATTAATATTATTCATAAGGCTAACGTACGAACGTAGGTGTTTTAAAGCTAGACAAAACACACGTGTGGCGGTGGGGGGGGGGAGTAGAGGCTTAGATATTGCAGCGTGAATAATTTCCACAACTACCATCACCATCTTCCTCCACCACTCTCAACCCCCTCTCCCTTTTTTTCTCGTACCATTTTTTTGCCATAGAAAAGGAAACGAAGTAATAAAAAACAAAAAATAAATAAAAAAGAAAAAAAAATAGAGAAAGAAAAAGCAATATATACAACAGGATAGCGGCCGATATATCGGGTGTACTGTAAATAATGACTTGGAATCCGGGAAGGAGGGGTGAGAGGAAAGGAGGATCGCAGGGATAGCGAGAATTCGAAAACGAACTAGAAAAAGGCGGTTCGCATTGGTCGACCACCAGCGGCCGAGCTTGCAATAAAAGCTCTCTCTTTCTCTCTCTCTAAACTAGCCAGTAACTGGATGCTTTTTTTTCTATTCTCTCTTTCTTTCTCTCTCTCTCTCTCTCTCTCTCTCTCTCGCTCTCTCTCTCTGTATTTCTGTTTTCCACTGCTTTTTTCCTCGGTTTCTCTTTTTTGTTGAGCAACTCTCAAGCCTAGCAGCTACTGTTAGGTACTACTGTCCGACGAACGTTTCTATCAATCTCTCTCTCTCTCTCTCTCTGGTTTGATTGCTATGCGAATTTTCAAGCACTGTTTACATAACTTCGAAAAAAAGGATAGCGATAGATTGATACAAAGGATCGTACAAATTGTTACTTTTAATTTTTTATTTTTTTTATTTTTTTTTGTTTGTTCTTTTCTTTTTATTTCTATTTAAACATCATATCAATCATCTAATGCACTTGTACGAATTTATTATAAAAAAAAGAGAGTGTGAGAGAGAGAGAGAGAGAGAGAGAAAATATGTGCATATAGAGACAAGCATATAAAAAATTGTATTTTGTTTTTTGTATTATTTATTATTACATTTTATTGTTGATCATATTTTATTTCATTACATTGGATTGGCAAGAAAGTAATTTCGGTTTTCTAGTGTGAAATATTACTTTCTTGCCATCCTAATAATATTATATATATAAATATATAGTATACATATAATTAATATATAATTATATATTATTAATTAATATATTATTATATATAATATTATTATAATATTAATATATTATTAATTATTGTATATTATTATAATATTATATTATATAATTAATATATATAATTTTATAATATGTATAGTATATATATTTACACTTACTACCAAAATAACTTTCTTGCCAACCGAATAATTTGTTTTTCTTTCTTTTATTTTTTTATTTCCTTATTTCAAGTCACACCCGATCGTTTTTTTTAAATCATTTTTTAATTAAAATTGTATTCAAACTAATGTAAAATTCTAAAATTATTTCAAAAAAGTTTATAAGATTTGTAACGTTGCTGATAAAATAATTGACTTCATTGTAATTTTATTTATATTTCTAATTTTTTTATTTTTTATTTTTCCTCCCTATTGATTATTCTTTTATTTTGTTTCTATGATTTAACAAATATTATATATAAAAAGAAACACGCATATACACACACAAATTTGTATTCTTCTCATTCGTATTTAACGCACAATTATTTATAGTATCGATTTTTTTTCTATTCCTTTTTTTTTTTAATTGTAATTTTGTTTTTCTCTATTTCCACCTCAATATTACGGATCATTTGATGATCCTCCTTTTTCTTCTTTCTAATTTAATTTTTTTGTTGTTCTTTCTTCTCTTCTTTTTTTTTTTTTTATATAAATTCACGTCGCAATATTCACAAAGTTGGACGCATGTACGACGTTAGGTAGCATGTATAGGATTAAACGATAATTCGATTAATCGCTGGCGGACGGGCGCATTAAATCGATGAATTACATTACGGAATCACCGATGGTGGTAGATGCACACCTGCTTCTCGTTATCATCCCTACGAACGCAGGTGATATTGTACAATAATGTAAAAAAAAAAAGGAAAAAAAACAATGTATACAAGATAAGATAGAAATGTAAAAAAAACAAAGGTGAGGAGAAACGAAAGTGGGTTGGGTTAGGGGTGAGTGTGGGGGAGGAGGAAACTTATTTTTCATTTCATTTGTTTTCTTTTTCTCCTTCCTTCTTTCTTTTTCTTTTTTTTCTGTTTTCGTTTTTTTTTTGTCGTCGTAGTCGTAATCGTAAATTCTGTTTTTCTCTCTTCGATAAATAATTTTCCAATGTTCCACCTGTCTTAAATAATTAACGAAGGTGCGAGACCAACGTGCCGTGAAAGAAACGGGATAGTTTATCGGATAATAAAAGAATTAACAGGAGTATAAAGGTAAAAGAAATATAGAAAACGCATTAGTAAAAGATAAAGAGAAACAAATAAAGAAATAAAAAAAAGTACTTGAAATTCACTTAATTATTAGAGGAAGTACTAATGAAATAATACGATTGTCAATAGTTGAAAAAATTAATCTTATAATAATTAACAAAAAAAAAGATACAGAATGACATAGAATAAGATTACAATACGTTTGTGTGTATTGTGTGTACATTTGTATACATGTATGAATGTGTTATGTTTACATGTAAAAAAAAAAAAAAGAACAAAAATATGTAAAAATTAAAAACAAAAAAAGAAAAACGTGTATTTCATTTTGATTGTATCGTGAACATTCGATTTTGATACTTTAATTTCGACACGGTCGATGTCTCTCGTTAAAAGCACCTTTAAATATCCTGATTACATTGCTATCGCAAAAGCGCACACACAGATACCCACATACATACACATATACAATATATATATATATATATATATATATATATATCTATATATATATCGTGAGCACGCTAATGCGTGATGTCCGTTTTAATTGAAATTCGTGATTAACTGTAATGACATGCCATAGCGAACAGTAATATCCTTATTAGCCGTAAGAGAACAGTATAACGTATACAGTATGATGACGTATTATTAGAAGGATACGTTAATGTTCATCAAATATATTTATATATAATCCTTCTGTTTATTCATTTCAATAAGTTTATGTTTTCCTTTTCATTTATTTGCTTATTAATATTAACGATACATACGCGTGATTAATTTTTCCTTTGTAAAAAAAAAAGAGAAATCATTAATCAAGTTTATATGTAGCTACGATTAAGTTAAGTCAATGATTTCTCGTTGTAAAATATCATTGATCAAATTTATATGTATCTATAAAATTAAAATTAGTCAATGATTTTTCATTGTAAGAAATCATTGATAAATGACTCGATGAATCATTGACTAATTTTTTCATCGATACTTACACATTTTTCACAATTATTTTTTTTTACGGTGAAAAATTATAAATAAATCACTGAACAAATTCATGGATTGAATTGACGTAGATTTATTTTTCATTAGTGATAGAACCTGTTATAATTTAACGAAATATTTTCCATATTGATTTATTACTACTTCTAAAAAATTTTTTCGTTATTTTTTTTTCAAAATAGAAAAGTGATAAAAGCAGAAATAGAAAAAAAACATATAAAGGTAGTCAATATTTATGATAGAAAAATTTATATGAAAAGTGCACGAATAGGATAGGAGGGAGTAGAAGGGATCGGTGAAATATACAGCAAGTAGTCACGTCCGTGCATGGTCAGCCACAGCCAACGTAGTAGTTACGCACTATATTTGCACCGTCCGTGATCTGACCACATTTCGATTTATACTACTTGATATTACTTTAAATATTAGAAAAAACATTATTGACGCAATAAATATATATATAATAATTTTAATAAAATATACCATTTATATAAGTACATAATAAATTTGAAATATAAATAAATATAAACAATGTAGACTTAAATAAAAAATAGAAACAACATCAAAAGTTCGTAGACGATATTACAAATCGTTTTATATATTCACATTTTCTTTGCTATTTAAACCAATATATATATATATTTTTTTTTTTTTTTTTAATCGTAATATTAAAAACTCAAAACACAATATTTTACAATATTAATTTCAAAATCATTCGAGTCTCGAATTAAAATGTTTAAAATTTAATTCATTTAAAATTTAAACGTAATATGATTTAATAATCCTATAAAATGTATAATAAATCGTTACATTATATTAATGTTAAGTAATTTATTTAAAAAATAAACACAATGCTGAAAGATAGATGAAACGTAGAGACGGGAATATAGAGAAAATAGAATTTACATTTGATTTTGTTAATTTTCTCTCTCTCTCTCTCTCTCTCTCTCTCTTTCTCTATCTCTTTCTCTTTCTATGTTTCTCTCTCTATTTCGAATTTCTCGTCTGAGTCAGTACAGCACATAAATACGATTTAACGATGCTACGTTCTTGTCCAATTTAAATTGATATTAACTGCATAGAGAGAAAGGGACAAAGAGAAAGAGAGAGAGACAGAATAAGAGAATGAGTGAGTCAGTGAGTGAAGGACCACAGCTCAAACTAGTCGTGGCTTATAGGAAGCTAAGATAAATTCAACTGGAGAACGAACGACTAAAACGTGTACACCTAACAAAGACACACATGCACAGTCACAGACACAGACACAGATACACGTTAATAATGAATGTTCATTTAGATTGCTTGTTACTCATTGTATATTTCTATTATATTATATTATATTATATTATATTATATTATATTATATTATTATTATTGTTCTCATTAGAACACAATTGTATTTATTATATAAATACCAAATTATGATTTTGTATATATTGTACAAAAATAACTTCATACGTATAATCAATTTCATTGAATTTCGTGAAAATATGTTAGTATAGTATTGTATTAAAAACAAGACAAAAGATCCCTAAATCAAAAAAATCAACAAAAAAAAAGGAGAGAAAAATTAGTATAAAATTTTTCCTGAAAGATAAAGCAAAAAAAAGAAATATATTTATGACGAAGAAATAAAATCTAAAAAGGAGGGAAGGAAATAATAATAAAAAAAAAGAAAAAAAGAAAATGAAGTTCAATTATCAGCTATTATTACATCGAATAAAATGATTTACAGACGATATAATGATTGAAAAGTTATATGACAATGTAACAACCAACAATGAAGTATTTATTACTCACGTATGAGAATTGTGAGAACTTGAACGTAAAGAAAAAAATCAAATAAAAATAGGAAATAAAAGAACTGTACCACAACCATCACCCATCTTCCCCTTTCCCCTTACCCCTTTCTTCACTCCTCTCACCATCTACCTCACTCTCACCCTTTAACCTTGCCTTTCATTTTTCCTTCTTCATTTTTCCTTCTTCTTTTTTCCTCTTACTTGAAAAACCATGCAAGCTAACTCGTATCGTGCTTGTCGGTTGCAACAGAAGTAAAATAAAAGGGCAAAAAGGAAGTGTAATCTCTCTTTCTCTCTCTCTCTCTCACACACACACACACACATACACACACACTTGCTCACTTTCTCTCTTTTTCTCTCTTTTAGTCTTTTGTCCGGTTTTTCAGGATGCCTAGCACGTACACACGATACACGACTGGTACTACCAAGAGTAAGAAAGAAAACTGGGTGAGGTTGAAAGAGAAAGAGAAAGAAAAGATTGGAAAGAGATAGGAAAAGGAACAAGGGGGAGGCAGGAATGGGTGGGTGGTTTAGGGAGGTACCAAAGGTATTCTGAAATGGGGAAAGGGAGGGTAAGGTATGGACTGAGTTGACCGGGTGATGTCGACCGGACCGCAGTTTGTTGAAAAAGAAAAAGAAGAAAAAAAAAGGGAAAAAGAATGAAAGGGTAAAACAGTGTGGCAAACGAGAGAGAGAGAGAGAAAAAATGGGAAAAAAAGGGAAAAAAGAGGAAGAGAGAGAGAGAGAGAAGGAAGAAATAACGTGTGTAACGGAGTTGTATTGTATTGGCCACACGAAAGGGCCAACCTATGGTGTTTTCTCTTTTTATTTTATTTTCTCTCTCTCTCTCTCTCTCTCTCTCTCTTTCTCTTTCTTTTAAAAGGTGGGAAGGGGGAAGGTGTCCCCTTGTCCAGTGACCAATAGAAAAAACTGGAAATACGAAAGGAATTATCTTGAAAAGGTTAAAAGTATGATAGGAAAAGGTAAAAGAAATCGAGCAACCAAGAAAAGGAAGAAAAAAAAAGAAAAAAAGAGAAGAAGAAGAAAATAGTTGCGTGACTGTTGCGTGTTGCACTTTCCTTACGTAAAAGGAAATAAAAGCCACAGCTCGTTTGAGTTCTAACTTGTACGTGCCCTAACACTTTCCTGTCTCTCTACTATGTATCCATCGTATTTTTTATCTTTATTATTATTATTACTATTATTATTGTTATTATTATTATTATTATAGGAAATGTGGGAAATGGTGGAAATAATTGAAAAAAAGGTTATCGAAAGAAACGATCCCATTTAATGAGACACCCGTGTATTTTACAAATTGTTATTTTTTCTTCTTTTTAATATACACTCACAACTACTATCATTACCTTTTCTATATATCCTCGTATAATATTCCTATCTTTTGTTTGTTTGTTTTTTTATTTCCCCTTCTCTCTCTAAATATAAAGTATAACAAATAAAAATAAAATTATTGAAAAAATGAATTACACACAAAATTTCTTTCACATATTATCTTTCCTTTTTTCCGGTTATAATAGTAGTATCGTGGTCAATGAAATTATCTCATACATCGATCATCTTTTTTCTATTCTCACACACTACGTTCCCACGCATATATGACTGTACGTCGCGCATGTGCGTATGCGTGTGCGTGTGCGCGTGTGTTCTGTTAAATACACAAACATGCTGGATTACGTACGTGGTACGACCACGTGATAAACCAACATCATTCGTTCACACATCGCTCATCCCGTGTCCCTCCCCCCTATCCTCCACCTCACCTCATCACACCTAGACTCGTCTCACCTCACTCCTCACCTCTACCCCTTTTTCTCTCTACTCTCTTCGAGGTCTCATTTTGTTCTCTCGTCTCTTCTCTTCTCTTCTCTTCTCTTCTCTTCTCTTCTCTTCTCTTCTCTTCTCTCCTCTCCTCTCCTCTCCTCTCCTCTCCTGAAGCATCGTTATTGCACGCATCGCAAATCCGTTCGTGGGAATTCATTCGTGATTCTTGATCAAGCACTTCGTCATCCGTTTATTGCAGTGTCCCCTCACTCGTTATTAGAAAAACGAAGATTTTAACGAGGGATGGAAAGTTTTCTTTTGTTATCCCCATAAACGATTATCGAACGATCATTAAAATTCAATTGATAATAATAATTATTGTGCACGTCAGGAACTTTTAATATTAATTATTATAGAATTTTTTTAAAGACGTACAAATTAATTGTTATTTAGTTATTAAAGATAAGAGTTAAATACAAATGTTAAATCCTGCTAATGTAAAATCATGCGATTGATTTTTTAAAAATAAAAAATGATAGATAATATAAATATAATAATGAAATAATTATATTATAATTTGAATGATTTATTTGATTCAATCAATTTTTTAATAAGTTTTTAAATAATTTTATTGTTGTTGTTATTTTTGCAGGAAAATGATACCATTCGTTTTCGTGTAACGTTGGAAGACGAAGTACCAGACGGACAACAACCAAATATAGTTGGTGTAGACGCTTATGTGATAGTACTCGACGAAAACGATAATCCACCGCATTTCCTCGGTGTACCATATGAAGCTGTTGCAGAAGAGGACTTACCTGTGGGTTCCACGGTTCTTCCGGGTATCAGGGTCTTGGACCCCGATCTTCTCGGTGACAACATCGAATTAACGTGTGTCCCACAGCCTCAAGTAAGATTTAATGCCCTATTTAAATATTCTAATCCAAACAAGAGACAGAGAAGGAGAGGACGAGTTCAAATAAAACATATGTTAGTTAATAAAAATGTTTATTTAAATGATACGTCAATTTAGGATGAAATTTATCAATAATTTTTTTATTGGGATAATATGTTTAAATAAAAAATATGTATGTATCTATTTTCACGTGTTTGTCAATGAAATATCGTTGATCAAATTTGTTTGTATCTTTGATAAAGTTAATCAATGTTTTGTTGCGATGCAATATCAATTAAATTTGTACGCAGCTATGAAAAAGTTAATCAATAATTTTTTTTACAACGAGAAATCATTGACTTAACTTTATCATACATACATACAAATTTGATCAATTATTTAGAACGATAAATCAGTAACTTAACTTTATCGTAGATAAATAAAAAAATTTAATAAATAATTTCTTACAATTAAAAATCATTGACTTAACATTATCGTAGATACATATGAAAATTTGACGAACGAGATTTTTCTCGCAATGAAATATCATTGATTTAACGTTACCGTACATACGTAAAAATAATGTCGACGATTAATTAAGATAATATATATTTTTCTTACTTTTTATTTTTATTGAAATATTTTCATATATACATATATGAATACAATATATATTCATATTTTCATATATACATATATATATATGTATATGAAAACCTTCTAAATAAAATTAATCAAGATATTTCGGTTTGGGTTTTACGTTTAATCAAGTAAATTGATAAAAAGAATAAGAGTGGGGAGTAAAAGGGGGTAGAGAGAGATCGTGCAATAGGTGAGGAATAAGGTGGTTGGTTGCAATGCATTATTAGCAAAAGCCTTGGTGCGCTTCCGTTTCTCCTCCTGAGTCAAACGTGTTCCATGGAGATTCCCTATCCTCGGCTAGCATGAAAGATGTATTAGTGTGCTACTGCTGGTATATTCAGTAGCTCACGTAAATGAAGAACCGGTGGCTTGGTGGATGAGGTGTTCTAGCATGCACGTAACGAGATAGAGAAAGAGTAAGAGAAAGAGAAAAAGAGAGAGAGACAGAGAGATTGTGAAAGTGTGTGTGTGAGTGAGAGAGAGAGGGAGAAAGATGGTAGAAGCTCAGGGCGCTTTGTAATTCACAGTTTTCCATTAAATTATCCACGCCTCTCATAGTTCTAATAAGTTCCCTACATCTAACTATTCCTATAGTACGAGAAGTAGTAATAATAGTAGTAGTAGTAGTAGTAGTAGTAGTAGTAGTAGTAGTAGTAGTAATAGTAGTAGTAGTAGTAGTAGTAGTAGTAGTAGTAGTAGTAGTTATTGTAGTAGAAGTAGCTTTCCCGTGTGAGGGCGGGGTAGAATATCCCTCACAGTATTCCCTGCTTGCCGTACAGGGCAACTAAAAGGGAACAAAAGGAACGCGGGAAAGAGCACACTCATGGGCAGCATGTACCACGTGGAAGGAGGAAACTGCGAGCGGGAAAAAGTCCGAGACGGATGAGAGAGGAAGGGCAGATGCCGGTGCTGATACAGTGGACGAGACTGACGTAGTCCAAGAAGTTAGGCAGTCCTGCACCGGCATCTGCCCTTCCCCTCTCATCCGTCTCGGACTTTTTCCCGCTCGCAGTTTCCTCCTTCCACGTGGTACATGCTGCCCATGAGTCTGTTCTTTCCCGCGGGTGTACGTCCAATTCTGTGTCCTTCTGTATTTCAATCCTTCTGTATTTCAGTCCTTCTGTTAAGGAAGTAGCTTCTAATTGTGTTTATTAGATACTGCGAGATTCCCCGCTTATTCAGTTCTTTTATAATAAGCCACCATGATGCCGTATTGAAAGCGTTTTTTACGTCAAGCGTTACCAATGCGCACCATTTCTCCTTGGCGTTCTCCTTTTTGCTAAGTACCGTCTCTATTGCCGAGATGGTAGTCCGTCCCTTTCGTTATATATATATAACACCCGAGATTCACGTTCCGTTCTAGAGTACCGTAAAACTTGCTCATGAAAGATACGAAGAATGGATAGAGGGTGAGGAAGGAGTGGTGGGAAATTAGTAGGTATAACGCGACGGCTACTACGTCATATTCGCTCGATAAATTCCACGTGCCGTTGGCCGGCAGACCAATAAAACTGTAAAACCTTTTAACTAATGGCTCAGCCAGCTTTACGACAGCAAACTTTAATGCCTCTCCTATCTTCTCTCTCTCTCTCTCTCTCTCTCTCTCTCTCTCATTCACTCACTCACTATTTTTTTTCTTTTTTCTAGTCATACATAGTAAACGAATACCCCGACCGTTTAACGCACAGTAGTTCATGTTGATTATGCGTTATTAATGGAGGGTAGTAGGATACGCACGTAATCAATTTTACGTTGATATTCTCTTTTTTTTATTCTTTTTTTCTCGTTTGTTTGTATTTTATTTTTTATTTTTGTTTTTCTAAATTTCAACACGTGGCCTCGTTATCATTCGTTCTCTTTCTTCCTTTTTATACTCTTTATTTTATTTTCTTTATTTTTTTCCCCGTTTGGGAAAATAAAATAATGCATCTGTGTTTTATTAACGTGACACACATATGTACGAGGTAATAGTAGTAATAGCCAAAAATATAATGTATCACGTGTTGTAATTATTTTTAATCTCCTTTTTTCATACTCGTACTTTGATTTTTTGTTTCTTCTCAAGAATTAACGAACGAGGAAGTAACGATGTAATTTGTATGAAAGAGGTAAGAGGAAAGTAGGGGAAAATGTAATAATATGCAGGAGATAATTATTAACAAAAAAATAAAATAAAATAAAAAGAAAACGAGGATAAGTGTCGTATCGTTAGATATAATTATCGCCAATGTAATTATGTATAATAATTATATGTATTATTATGATCGTAATAAAGTATTATTACATTGTGTTATAGTTTCTTGATGCTTGCCAAAAGTTCGGTATCGTCAACGTTGAAAAAAGCCAGAATACGTACGTCGGAGCTCTGGTTCTAAGGCAACCACTAGACTACAGAGAGAGGCCCTTCTACCAGCTACTTCTAAGGGCTAGCGTGAGTAGAGCTTGAAAATTGATTTTAATTATGAGCCTGGTATTATAGCTCTTGCCTATTTATATTACGTCCTGGAGAATAAATCTAAAGAACGAACGAACGAGAAAGATGATAAGAGAGAATTATATACCGGGTGAGACGTTTTAAAACTTTCATCAATAACAAAATATTACTCACTCGATTTTGATTTCCAATTTGGTGTTACCTTTGTAGCACATTAGCAATTATTATTCTTTATTTATAATTTTATTGTTATCTAATAAAAGTCTGCAAAAATTTAACAATCCTTTAATTAGGATTTCTCTAATGATTGTTCGATTTTTTTTATTAGATATTTTTTTTTTACAACTTCATATAAAAATATTAACAATAGTTTTTTGTCGAAACGAATTTAAGAAAACGTATACTTATAAATTTGAAATTATTTTAAAAAATTTTAAGAAATAATATTTTATAGATTTACATTAAAGCTTTTAAATAAAAAAAGCATGTGTGCATATCACGCAAGTTAGAAGTGACACCTTCAAATGAACAAGTTTCGAGGATAATTTATTATATAGTATTAATATAATATTATTTGTACTTTTAATTTGTAATTATTTATTTAATTATTAATTTTATTATAAAAATGCGCGCCTGTTCGTATGCAACCCTCCAGACACACTTTGAAAATGTTGCTTGCGAGCGCCATCTACTGGAACGGAATTTTTTTTGCAGTCAAAACTGTTTATACACCTATGTATGACGGGTTGCCTATCTTTCGGGCAGAAAAAATTCCGTCTCAACGGATGGCGCTCGCAAGTTACATTTTTAAAGTGTGTCTGGAGAGTTGCATTTATACAGGCGCGCATTTTTATAATTTAATAAATGTTTGCAAATCAAATATTTTTATAAATAATGATATGTTTGTCTTTTTTCTCTTCTTACGTAGTATTAAGGCCGTTTCTTTCCCCCACTACATCCCGGTTTTGTTTTCCCACTACATCATTTTTTCAAATCACACCTATTCTAAAGAAGTTTTCACTTAAAAAAAAATACCAACAGAAAAAGAACTATTTTGACAGTACTAGTTTAAATAAATACAACTATTTTAATGATCAGAAATAAATGATAATTTTAGTGTCAATTATTATCTTTAATAGATAATAATTTGTCAATGTAAATGTAAGCTCACTATGTGTATCAACGTCCTATTAAATATTAAATTTAATAATATGTCATTTCATTTAAAAAAAAGAAAAAAATGTGAAGTTGGCATTCATATATTTTCTACGTGTTCGTTTAGAAAAAAAAAGTATTTAACTCGAGATTACGGTACCTTTGAAACCATTTAAGTTTTCCCATGACACCATATTGTTCTATCACAAAATAATAATCGAGTTATTCCGGTAGCTTGTTTTAAATGGTTCACCCGGTATATATGTATAGCTTATCTAGTTACATCGTAATAGTGTTTAGGTAAAGTCTATGTATAGGTTGTCACACTTTATACATTACATTCTCTTCTCTTTATACCCCGATAAACAAAAGTTCTATCGATAATCTCGTAAATTACATGAGAAAGATAAAAATTATATTGAAATACAAAAGAAAAAAAAAATATATATATATATATATATATATATATATATATATATATATATATATGTGTGTGTGTGTGTGTGTATGTGTGGACGTGAATAAAATTAAAATAAATTAATAACTTTTTTTTTTTCAAAAGCTCACGTAATTACATGCACATCAAATATTTCGATGAACTAGCACGAGATATATGGGTCATATAGGGTACTCGTGTTATTCATTTTTTCTCTCCATCTAATTGTACCCTCATGTAAAGGGGTAAAAAAAAAAGTAAAATCTCCTGACGTCCAATTAAAAATTACGTGTCGATACGCGTTCGACAAAATTCGTGTGGTTTTCTTTGAAAAGTGAATTATTTCATTATATTAAATCGATACGACGATCAAGTAGTATTTGATCCTTGATGAAATTTTAATTGAAATTATTATAATAATTATTTTTTCGCCAATTTTTTTTTATTAATTATCGACAATATCTATAAAACAACGTAGAATGTTCTAGTCCTTTAAAATGGTTTTTTTTTTAAATCAAATCTCTACGATTTATAGTCCCAGAGATATTTTCATGCGTGTTAAAAGACTTTGTTTATAAACAAATACTTTTTTTATTAATTATTTATTAATTGTTACGTTATTTTTATAAATTGTTAATAATTTGATATTCTTTTCAGTACAAAATAAGATGAATTTGATTCGGGAAGATTTGTTTATAACAATTTGTTCATAACATATTATTTATTAATTATTAACAGTAGAATTAAATAATAGATGAAAGTTTTCTCTTTAAAATGATATATTGTTCAATTTTCTACGATTTTTAGTTTTTGAGATATTCTCGTTGAAAATGTAAGACGTTTACGTTGACACACTGACCTACATAATTTCATTCAAATTACTCATTAGGTCATTGACCTGTTACTACGATCAGCTGTAGTAATAGAATGATGAATGAAATACTTGAAAAAGCAATGTCTTTTGAACGAAAAATCATAGAAACATGAAACCACTACCATTTTAAAGTAAAAATTATTCTCTATTTATTTATATGTAATAACAATATTGTTATAATAAAATCGAATTTGTTAATAATTTTGTGAACTAACAAAACTTTGTTTTCCATCAAAAGGATATAATTACAATGAAATCATACGAATGTTTATTAGAATGATATAAATTTGATTTGATTTGTATAAAGAAAATAAAAAAATACATATTACAAAAGATTATTAATATAAATATAAAACTTGTATTAAATCACACTGAACTTAGATTTTATTCTAAAATTATCGTCACATCTTATTCATCGTTCTTAGTATTCAAAATTTGAGTAGATAATCAAAAAATCTGATGAAACGTCATATCTTTACTTCTATGAATAAAAGAAATTCGTGCAATTATAATAGATCGTAAAAGAGGACACGTTTTAAATGTCGTCTAACTCAGACGTTTCAACTTCTTCATTCGATTGAACGTTCTTTCCTTTTTTAATTTGGTTGTCACAGGATGGCTTGAACAATGGGACGACTGGCGTTGAGATAAAAGTCGCAGACATTCAGAACAGCCCACCGGAATTTCTCGACTCGTTAACTGGGGTAGTTCGTGAGGACGATGTCATTGGGACTTTAGTGATGACGGTTAAAGCGAGAGATGGTGACAGGGGGATGCCAAGGAAAATGTTTTACGAATTGGTCACCAGTGAGTCAATCATTCGAAATAACAATAATGTACATATACGAGTTTTTGCATGAAGGATCCGTATATGCGTTGCTAATAAACAAAAAGTTTAACATTGTTTCAAAATAACAGTTAACAAGAAAAGATTTTATATTAGGGTGAACTAAAAGTTAGCGCATTTATTTTTTTATTAATATTTTTAAAGTAAATTTTACAAAAACAATCCATTATGCAGTTTATGAAACAATTTATAATACAATTTATAACACAATAAACGCACGAATTTTTGATTCATTCATATATATTATATTTTTATATTATTTATATTATCATATATATATGATTATTGTGTTTTATTTTCTTATATAGATCCATTCGATTACTTTTTACTCGACGACGATACGGGCGAGTTGAGAACAGCTAAACCATTAGATAGAGAAGCATTGAAAGATTCAACGGGAGTATTAACATTAAAAGTGAGAGCACGTGAGTTAATAGATGGTATACCAGGTAACGATAATTTGACAGTTTCAACAGCAGAAGCCACTGTCACGATCAAGGATGTCAATGACGAAGTACCTACGTTCAATAGACGTGAATACAATATCGAAATTCCTGAGAATGTACCGGATGGTACACCGTTACCTCACTTAGACATGACTGTTAAAGACCCGGACGTTGTAAGTAGAAATTCAATGAACTCTAAAAAAAAAACTTTTCTAATGATATAATGTAATATATTTTGATCACGTCATTTTTCTTCCGGGTAGGGTTTAAATTCCGTATTTTCTTTACGTTTGGAAGACATAACTGGTGCATTTACGGTAGAACCATCTATGGCTACTGGAAGTACTTCAGTAAATATTCGCGTAACCAACGGTTCATTAGATTATGAGAATCCCAATCAAAGAAAATTCATCATATTGGTAATATTAATGAATTTCTTTTAATATTATAATAATTGTGTTAAATATTTTAATAATTTATTTTCATTGTGTTAGGTCGTTGCCGAGGAAGTACATACGAATCCTAAACTTGTATCTACAGCGACAGTTACAGTAACGATAACTGATGCAAACGACAATGCACCTTCTTTTGGCAGTCCAACTTATACAGCATTGGTCTCGGAAACTGCTGTTCCAGGTTCACCGGTAATTACGATCACTGCCAAGGATCGTGACAGTGGAAAGTAAGTTGAATAAATAATAAATGGAAAAAAAAAAGAAAAAAGTTGGATCATTGACAAGAAAAAATTTTGATTCGGTGATTTGATATTCAACAGATTTGGTACATCTGGTATAGTTTATCAGTTACTTGGACAAGGCTCGGAACATTTTTCTGTTGGCAAGAAAACTGGTGCCATTACTGTTGCATTTTGTCCAAATCCTGGCACATCACCTTGCTTAGATTACGAAGAACAAACTGAATATTTTCTCACATACAAGGTATGATAAAAATTTATAATTAATTCATTTACAATATAACGAAAAGAAACAAAAAATGAAACAAGAAAATACGACAAATATTATATTATTAATAAATATTTCATTATAAAAAAAAAGGCAACCGATGACAATGGCGAAGGTCAGACAACTAGCGTATCCCTTCGTGTTAGTTTAGCAGATGCTAATGATAGTCCACCGCGTTTCCTTCAAGAAAAATATCGTGCAGTGGTGGACGAGGGTGCTGAAAAATTTGAACCAGAATTGAAAGTCCAAGCACGGGACAAGGACAAGACATCGAAGATTGTTTATAGTTTGGTCGGTGGAAACGAATTGGATTTGTTCGAGATCGATCAGGATACCGGTGAAATAAGCATAAAAAATAAGGGTCCAGTCAATATGACAAATTCAACTCACGATTGGATAGCCCTCATCGTGCAAGCGAGCGACGGTTTATTCGTTGACACTGCTTTGGTCAATATCACCGTACGTGACGTGAATAATAATGCACCGGTATTTCCTCACGACTTATATACCGCCAGTATACCTGAAATTTCACCGGTCGGTTAGTATCCTACAATTTTATGGATGCTTTTTCCTCGATATCACATATAGATATATATTACATAAAATTTTATCTATTTTGTTTTATAATTATATACATTACAAACAAAAAAATCTCCAAAATAATTTATATACGTTAAAAATTGTATTTAACGCTAAACATATTATTAACAATAGAATCAAATGATGCCTATTGTCAAATTTTTAATCAAATTTTTTATAATATTTTATTTGATGAATCGAAAATTGTGTTATTAGCATAAATGATATATTTTTTTTATTATACATATATGTGTGTAAAATGTATAATTTTATTGTTAAATTATTAATTTATTTTTAATACGTTCCATGTCAAGTGTACCATTTTAATGACACAATCGAATGCAACTTGGCATGGTAACGTGATTAAAGAATTTTAATTTTGACAATAAAAATTATGATTAATAATATTATAGGTACCATCGTCGAAGAGGTACGAGCAACAGATGCTGATAGTGGTCTCAATGCTGAATTAGTTTATAGAATACAAAAAGGAGCCTTTGATGATTTTGCTATTAACGAGACAACAGGTGTTGTTACGGTGTCGAGGAAATTAGATTTTGATGATAAAGATACTTATCACGTTGAAGTAATAGCCTTTGATAAAGGTGAAAAGATTTTCTCTTCATTTTATTTATCTACACAAATTGTTGAACAAAATTTATTTATATTATATTTTTTTGTATATATTTTTAGGAACTCCAAGTTTAACAGGAACGACAACGCTAATGATCAAAGTTGAAAATAGCAATGACAAGCCACCTTACTTTACGCCTGAAACTCAACGAGCTGAGGTAACTGAAGATACCCCGATTGGCACCGTTTTTACTACGTTAAAAGCTACCGACCCGGATAGCGAAAATTCAGAAGCTTTGAACTTTGCCATTTCTGAACCAATTACGGCGATCGATAGAAATGGTCAACAAGTTAACGATAGCAAGTCATTTAAAGTATGTTAAAAAAACAATGTAACTTCTATATAAAAAAAAAAGCATTTGCAACAACCATTGCAATAACGTTTAAATTATTTTTTATACATTTTTTTAGGACTTCTTTGCTGTTGACAGAACAACAGGACAAGTTTCAGTTGTTAGACCACTGGATCGAGATGTTGCAGCAACCGTCAGCGTTACTATAGTTGTTAGCGATACTACTGCACCAACTTTGCAACAAGGGAGAGGTAGATTATTATTATTATTATTATTATTATTATTATTATTTGTGTAATTATTTGGTATACTTTGTCAGCACAATTGTGATGTATGTTTTGTGTTATTCACGTATAGGTACCTTGATAATCACTATAATAGACGTGAATCATGTTGCACCAGAATTTTTAAAACCCTGGACTAGAAATAATCCAAGATATTTAATCGAAATGCAGGAAGAACAACCAACCGGTGCAGTCGTAGGTGCATTCACTGCAACCGACGTTGACAGTAACATAGCAGGATACGCGATTGAACCACCAAGTCCTTATTTCAACATAGACAATATTACTGGTTGGTTTATTATTCAAAAATAATTTCCTATTCAAATTTTTTTCAATCTGTTTAATTTTGACTCGTTTATTTTAGGAATCGTTAGAACCAGTCAAGTTATCGATTACGAGGAAACAAAGCAATTGGAGTTCACTGTGGTAGCTTATGATTCTGGGGTACCACAATTATCCACAGCTGCTAAAGTGATCGTTACGGTTATTAACGTTAATGATCAAGATCCGAAATTTGAGAGAGAATCTTACAACGCATCCATCAAAGAAAATTCACCACCGGGATCTCACGTTATTGTTGTTAAAGCTACCGACGGTGATGAGGGTTCCTTCGGTGAAATTATGTACAGTCTGATCGGTGATCATGCTGCCGAATTTAACATTGGTACGTTGAAATATAATTACATGATTTTTATATTTAAACAAAAAGAAGAAAATAAGATCACGACAATGTCAACTAATTATCGAACCTTTTTTGTTTTAATAGGACACGAAACTGGAGAAATAACCGTTGGCAGTGCTGCGGTACTTGACAGAGAAATTACACCAGAGATTGTAATAACAGTTATGGCCAGTGACAACGCTCATGTCAATGCTCGACGTAGTACGTCGATTCCTGTTGTTATTAAATTGATCGATGTTAACGACAATCGGCCAATATTTTCGCAACACAGTTACAGAGCATCGGTTGCTGAAAATTTGTCCGTTAATCCTCCAGCTCCAATTCTACAGGTTTCATTATAATTATATATAATTTTTTAATTTTAGTTTATAATCAAAATATTTCTATTTATTTATTTATTTAGGTGAGAGCTGTTGATCATGACGAAGGTGTTAACGGAGAAGTTTGGTATACCATCGTTCATGGAAATGAAAATGATTCTTTCTCGTTGAATCGAGAAACTGGTATTTTGTATCCAGCTGCAGCTTTACTTGGCAGAGCTGGTTCGTACAGAATCGAAGTTGAAGCAAGAGATGGTGCTGGAAATGGACCACATTCTGATAGATGTTACGTTGATATTAGAGTCACGCCAGTTAACACTCACAAACCACAATTCGTAATGCCTGAATTAACAAATGCAACTGTCGAGGTACCCGAGGTACGTGCATTAATATAATTTAAATGTATGTAATAGATATACGTTTGTAATACATTAATTATAAAATTAATTTGTTTTACTGATAACATGGAAAATCATAAGAATAATTAACGTAAAAGATTAATGAATTTTAGAACGCCGGCGTACCAAATTATTTAATACTAACTGTGAAAGCTATCGATCGTGACCCTGGTGAAAATGGACGAATTAGTTATCATTTGAAAGTTGGAAATAAAAATGTACAAGAAACCGAAGAATTTTTGATAGATCAGGAAACTGGTGAACTACGATCGAAGATCATACTCGATCGTGAGATTAAAAGTAAATTTGAAGTAAGTTTTTTTTTCTACAAATATAAATTACGAACAAACAAATAAATACGTATAAACATTATTCATTTTCACTTTAGCTTGTCCTGGTAGCAACTGATCATGGTACACCAACAGCCTACGAAGCTTTACGTCTTTTAACGGTTCAATTAGTCGACACTAACGACAACGTACCACAATTTTACGACGAGTACAATTTTCAAATATCTGAAAACCGTCCTAAGGATTATTTCGTAGGTAAAGTAACTGCTCAGGATGAGGATGAAGGTAGACACGCTAAAGTTTACTATTACATAGAAGCAGGTTTGTAATAATCATTTGATTTTGAAAGACTGTATCAATTAATCACGTACTTTAATTGTTTTTCTTGTTATTTTTTAAATAATTCTAGGTAACGAAGGTTACGCATTTTACATGGATAAATCGGATGGTAGCATATACGCAAACAAATCATTCGATCGTGAGGCAAGAGACAAATATGTTCTATCCATTCTCGCATCCAACAATCCTGACCTATATATCAATCCAACGGAAGCAGGTCGTCCCTTATCACTAAGTTCAGATCATGGTCATGTTAATGTAACGATCTTGATTCTCGACGAAAATGATAATCCACCTATCTTCGAAAGAAACGATTATTATGCTGGAATTAATTCTATGGCTAACGTTAACGATTTC
Source organism: Polistes dominula (assembly GCF_049000335.1). Taxonomy (NCBI): domain Eukaryota; kingdom Metazoa; phylum Arthropoda; class Insecta; order Hymenoptera; family Vespidae; genus Polistes; species Polistes dominula. The sequence goes on from NW_028300951.1 coordinate 7,850,217, forward strand.
GTTACCAAAGTAGTTGCATCTGATTTGGATGTTGGTGACAATGGTACGCTTCATTATTACATAGCTGGTGCCAATTTGTATAAATATGGATCGGACAAGCCTAGTGGTTCGATAATACCAAGCCCATTTAATGTCACGCAAGATGGTAAATTAATAACCAGTGGATATATGGCTGAATATAATCAGGATAGATTTATCGTTGAAGTTATAGCCAAGGAGACAGCCATTCCAGAGAGATACGCAATGACTCGAGTTCATGTAAGACATTTTAATCACAATATTTATTCATATTAATTTTAATTTTTGTTAATTATTATCTTTTTTTCTTTTCTTTTTTTTTATATTAAGGTATGGGTATTTGAACCATCACAATTGATAAGAGTGATCTTATCACGACCACCGGAAGAAGTTAACAGACAACGTGATGAGATTGTTTCTGAATTATCGAATGCTACTCAAAGTAGAGTAGTCGTAGATGATATTAGATATCACGTAGATGCTTCTGGTCATATTAGAAGAGAATGGTAAGATGATTAATTAATTAATAATACATAAATATAATTATTTGGTTTTTTTTTATAATTGTATTATCGTTTTTGATTTAGGTGTGATATGTATTTGCACGTGGTAGAATTAAAAAGTCAAACGATAGCTCCGGTACCGCACGTTCTCAAAGTCATTGATGCCAAATACGATTTCTTAAAAGATTATTACGCCGGCTTTGCCATAGAAAACGTAGTGGTAAGTATTTTTTTTTTATATTTTAACTGTGTATCATAAATTAAATAATAACTAAAACAAATTTAAATTGAATATTTCGTATTTCAGCCAGCTTATGCTGGAGTTCAAGAGGAACCTTTTGATCCTGCGTTAGCAGCTTTGATAGCTTTATTAGTCGTTTTACTAGTAGGTGCTGTTACAGTTACAGTAGTTTGTTGCTGTTTACGGCATTGGTAAGTTTTTAAAATTATATATATATATCTTTTTAAAAATAATATTCCACCTAAAATTTGTATTAATTAATTTTTATTTCACTTCAGGGTAATTACTGTGCCAAATGATATTCGTAAGAAGGATGGTTTGATAAAGAAACAAATAATCGATGAATTAAATACAACGGAAAATCCTTTATGGATTGAACAGTAAGGAATTAATTTTAACATATTTAAATATATATTCCAATAACTATTAATTTTTATAAAAAAATAAAAATATTGAAATTGTATCGATTTACAGAAAATTAAAATTATACGAAGAACAAGAATTAACGATGCAAGTATTCAGCGAACCCGAAGGTGGTCTTGGTTTGGAAAGACGTGGAAGTGGTGTAAGCCTTGGTATGGGTGATACGTCTCAAGACAATACTTATGCTACTATTCAACACCCGTTACCAGCAAATAGGCATCGTTCTACTACTCCAGATTATACGACTCTTCCAGGAAATCATAATGTTTGTAAATTAATCTAAAACGTTCGTCTATGATAATCGAATTAAATTATTATCAAATTTATAATATTAATCATAATTATTGGTGTATTTTGTTGTTGTTGTTTTTTTTTAAGGATGTAGGTATTTAATTTATTAGATTATTATACATTTATCATTTTTCCTTTAGTTATATGAATCAGCAATGGGATTTCAAGGTTCAACGTTTCAGCCATCGCCAAATGTAATGCCACAACTAACGCTGGACCGAGACGGCCAACCCCAATTTGTTTCAGGGCTAGTATAAAGATAAAATTAAAAAAAAAACAAAAACAAAAAAAATAAAAATAATACCTTGGCGCGGAAGAAAAAGAAAAAAAAAGAAAAACCCTTTTCATCTATACGTAATTATAAAAGAACAAAAACAAAAAAAAAACCAAAAAAAAATCGCCGTACGTTGTACCTCTTTATCTACGGCTCTGTCTATTGCACGCGCCTCTTTAAAGAAAAACTAATTAAAAAAAAAAAAAAAAAAATTAAAAGGCTCGCATGCACACACCTCTGAGACAATAACAGAATAGTTAAATGTGTTATTTCGTGAACGGAGACGGGATATTATAATTGAATAGATTCGTTTGCGATGCACATAGACGCGTGTAAAAGAAGAGCGCAAGATATTTTTTGTTTTATATATCTATATATATTTTTTTTTCTCAATTTCCGATATAAATGAATTTACTTCATTTTGAAATTCGAGTTCATTCCATGATGACAGTATTAACGAATAAAAAATTTTGATGGAATGGGAAAGGGGAAGTACGAGAAGAAGGAAGAGGAGGAATATTTTGAAGGACAACGACGAATGATAGTCAATATATTAAAGGAGAAAAATATATCCTGTAGCCGGTGTGTGCATGTATATATGTGTGCGTTGCCAACCTGGAGTCCTATCTATAATTTATCGTTAGAATTTAGTATTAGGGAAATCAAAAATACTAGCTCATAGATCTTAAATGAAAATATTAAGGGGAATAAATAGATAGAAGACCGAAGCTTGGCACGACAGATATATGTATATAAATGAATGTGTAGATTCCGTCCAGCCCAGTTTTTTTATTATTATTATTATTATTATTATTATTATTATTATTATTATTATTATTATTAAAATTAATTATTATTATTGATTATTATTAAATATTATATATACGGGGTGTTAGGTTTTTCCGGTCAAATGGTGTCAGCGTATTCTGCGGATGAAAATAAGAAAATAATATTACATGAACATAAGTCATTTTTAATAAATCTTTAAATGAAGCTTTAACCCTGATGCAATTTTGATGCAGCCCTGTATATATATATATATATATTATACAATTTTTTAATTACTTTTAATATTTATATATATATATTATATATCTTCAATTTATATGATGTAGTTGTTTTTTAAGAGAGGTGGTATCGTTAGTTAAATGCCATATATATAAGTTACATCTTTTCATATTTTAACAAAATTTTAGGAGAGTTTATGGAAATTAAAGTTTTTCGATTATACATATATACGTTCGTTTTATATATTTAGTATTATTATATACTAAGAATACTTATGCTACAAACCTCTTATATATATTTATATATATGTGTGTTTGTAGATGGCCCTAAAACTCATATCATCTAATCTATTAAACATAAGTTATTTAAGTTGACATTAAATGACTGACATTGTCTGATTAATCTGTGATTTGATTATGCTCGAATTAGAGCGTGCTGATTTGTTTTTAGGTAATCCGTATAAAACATTATGGAAGTTACTGGAGATGGGCGGATATAGTTGTATGAATTAGATAAATGATATTGCTTGCAGTGAATTTCAGTAGAATTGAACTTAATTCAAAAATGAAAAAGAGTAAAAAAAAGAAATTAATTCTACTCATGACATATATAATATCATCTTTCAAACATTCATTCAAAACCGTCCTTCTTCAATGCTAAGAAAATTAAAAAAAGAATATGCGCAGTTGTCTTTGGATTTCACTGCAATCAATTGTCACCGTAAAATATATCTTATACTCCGAGAACGGTAACTTAACTTCGATCGAGTTATTTCTATGAACATGTACTGTAAAACTATTATCAGCATTATGATATTACTAGATGGTTATAAATATTCCAGTTAGCAAAAGTGTCTGTTTATTAATTACAAATTTATTGTAATATTGTAACATATTTTATGTAAGTGATTAATAAAAAATATTCGTACATCAAATTTATTAAACGATATTAGTGACTGTACAATTTGTGGATTGAGCCTCGTCCTGATTTACATTGAGATTATTATCAGATTTATTTTCTATCCTCGTATTAGTAGTACATTCAATCTTATCCTGATTTACATTGAGATTATTATCAGATTTATTTTCTATCCTCGTATTAATAGTACATTCAGTCTTGTCCTGATTTACATTGAGATTATTATCAGATTTATTTTTTATCTTCGTATTAGTAGTAGATTCAGTCTTATTATTGTCCTTTACATTACTTTTATCACAGTCGATAGACTTATTTTTAGGAATAAAATGAAGAGTTTCAACGATTGCTTCCGGCTGTTCTATCCATAATTTGTATCCTTTTTTAGTAGGATACATTTTACTATTTAAACAGATCAAACATGTCCATTTAACTCCTTTTATACGCTTAGAACATAATCTAACTCTAGCCGTCTCTCCAGGTATAAGAGGAGAGTTACATTGTTTGCATATCGTTCTTTTTAAATTTGGCTCCCTATATAAAAAAAAAGATATAAAAAATATGATAGATCCTTAATAGAATTAAAATATAAAATTCTAAATTATAATTAATATAATATTTATATATAGCACCTACACTCGTAGTACAGCTTTCTTCGCACAACCCATCATCATACTTCCATAATACGAAGCAGCAACTCTATTTTTTAATGATATCATATGACTAGCCTATAAAAAAAAATATAAAAAGAAAAATGTTCTAATTTTCTAGGAATAATTGTCAAGCATTTCTTACCTGATACAAATAATTCATTCTCTCGAAAGCATCTTTCCCTTGACAATATTTTGCTTCCTTACCTGTAATCATTATACGTACATGCATATATATATATATATATATATATATATATATATATATATATATATATATATATATATGCATCTTTATATATAAAAAAATATTTATTTTGAATTATTAAAGAATAATTATTTAAATCTTACCCATAATTAATAAAAATAAAATCACAATTAATATAATATATATACATATGTGTTTGTGGTGTATACTGTAATCAAAACTAATCTCACATTCTAACTTCAAAATTATAACCTTAAAAAACAGGGTATTCTACACGCTCTTATAAGATTTGGTAAATAAAATATAAATAAAACATTAATTTTTGCACTAATATAATTGTTTTATATATTAAATATTGTACATAGAAAAAACGTTTAATATAATAAAAAATAATAATTTACATAGACAAAACTTTGTTTAATACTAGATGACTCTAGAATCGGAGAACATAGTCGTAAGTTGGCGCTCATGTAATTTGTGGCGGTTTTATGTTCAAAACTTAATTAACCTCAAATCTAGTTGCATGTATTACGAATTGATAATAATATACAATGTCAAGTTTAAATACTATTACTTTTGCACATGTTAAAAAGTTAGGTAAGCTTTTATTAGTTGTAAGAAATAATTGATATATTTTAAGGTTAATTTTTTTCTATTAAATGTGAAATTTAAAAAATAATATATTCAATTTCAGCGCACAGTATTGATGAGATTAGAGCAAGAGCATTGGAGAATATTATTTCTAAGTTAGATCTTGGCTTTGGATGTGATTCTGATGCTGTTAAAAAAGAATTGATTATTAAACTGTTTCATTGGTTTTCTTTTGACAACATACCTCATCCTCAAGAAGCCTTAGACTTGTTACATAGATTGATAAAGGTATACTAACTTTTTTTAATAGTAATAAATATTCATAAAGAATCTATAACGTTATACATTGAATGTCTGTTAATTTCTTTAAGGGTGGAAATAACAATTACTTAAATGCATTTGGTAGATCACGCTTTCAAAATGAGTTAGATCAATTGAAAAGAAAACTTGACGATTCATGGCACGATAAAATTCATCAGATAGAACAAACTATTCTTAATCCAGATCAAGAAGAATCTGTCAATGACAGATGTAATTATAAGGTAAACAATTTATTTTATACGTTGATCTTAATACCATGTGAATGTTTGATAATGATTTGTTGTAATTATCGTAGTCATTAGATCCTTCAAGAATATCATTGAAACAATCAGAATATGTTACAAGAGTTCATAATTATGATAAGTATGGAAGTAGAGATTTTAACGCAGACACAATTAATGCTTCCAATAATATTGGTACTTTTATATCTCCATTGGACAGGTAAATGCATATACTTAGTCTATTGATACATTTTTTTTATGATATAAATTTTTAAATTGTATATTAAATATAAATATTATGATTTTTTATTTAGTACATTGCCTGTGGATCTTACTCTTCAACAAGATGATGGTACACTTGTATCCAAGACAGTGGAGGGTGGAATAAAATGGTTAGTAATGCCATGGCAACCATTAGTCACATCAGATAAGGGTGTATTAGGAGCAGTGGAGGAAGCTTTAAATAATACGTCAGATACTAATCTAATATTACATACATGTCAGTTTATAAGTAATGTCATGTTACAAGATTTTCCAGCCGAAGTTTTCCTTCAAAGGCCAGCAATAGTATCTGTGAATATTAAAAAAATAATCTTTTTACGGACATTATTTTTTTCCCACATTAATCTAACAATATTTTTCCTTCCTTCTTCTAGGTGTTGCATGCTTTACTCGATACAAGCGTAAATATCATGGAGCCTGATATTAAATATATTATATCTGCTGTATTGAAAACATTGCACAAATTAACAAGGTGTCTACGGTTTAGAATTTATTATTATTATGATCCTTGCGTAGCTAATAAAAAGCAAAAGGTAAAAGTAAATATCTGTTTGAATTATTAACGTGTATGTATATGTCTAATAATGATGCAACCCGAAACTGTTTGATAACTGATTACTCGCTATATTAATTTGTATTTATTTTAGTTACTTACAGAAAAATTAGATAATAATAGTTATCATTTATCAGAAGCTAGAGATAGTCCTGATGGAGGAATACCAGAAGCTAATTATCAAGCGTATCAATCTGCTGTAAGTAGTTTTATTTTTTTTAAACATCATATTTATTATAATGACAGATATTTTTCTTTAGGCTACAAGTGACAGAAGTCAAAGTATCATGGATAATGCAGATGAATCCGTATTACGGTTACAACAAATGCTTATTCCTACCTATTGTATCGAAACACTAAAACATGTTATTTCACAATTGAATATTCCTAATGATTCAACATTCCCATTAAAAAATATTAAATACATAGTTGACTTGATTCACGAATTAGTGCAATTATTATTAATCACAGTCATGCCAAATATATGGATATGCAATGACAGTATGGCAAAAAAGATGAGTGACGAATTGAAAATGTTGTTAACATTACTAGGAGATTCTTTGGAATATTTTGGAAGTTACAGTAGCATAGATTATCACAGAATCACGTATCTCCATCTTCTTTGTATTACAGTCAACTTATTAAGTAATATTGTACCATTTGAAGTAGCCGATATTATTTTAACTAAGTCGATGAGAAATTCAATGTCTATTGCATTAATGGATGCTTCCATATATTTAATGTATCCAAAATTACACATTGCACTTCAAGTATACATTCAGGTAAATTTTATAAATTAAAAAAATATTATTTTCTTTTTTTTTATATTTAATATTATATTATTTATATATATACATATAGCATTTAGAAGATTCAAACGAATTGGCGATAATCAAAGTCTTCGATGAAACTCGAGTTATCATTAAATCGATGCAAGCAGCTATTTGTTCGATAAAAGATTCTTCTAGAGGATCATATTCTGATACGTTAAAAACATTATACGCATCTAAACTGAGTTTGCCTTATCATAAAAATATGAGCATAGTTAAAAAAGCTATTAAATTTCTACAAAATATTAACAGGCATGTATTGATTAATAATCAAATATTTATTTGTCATATTTTAATAATCATGATAAATTTATTCACAGATATTCTCTTAGCAAGGAAGATCATGTAATATGCACGAAATTAATATTAAATTTATTAGCAAATGGAGATACAGATATTCAAGAAACTGCATACAAGGAGTGCCATAATTTAGTTAAAAGTATTTTAGGGATAGAATATAATAAAGAAAAACTTACTTGGGAAAATTTGATCTTCCTTTTGGAACCAAGTGTTTTAACAGAGATCATTTGCTATGGTTTATCCAATAAAAATAAAGAAGTTAGCACGTATTATTTTATTTTTTATTAATTTATATGCATAACATTTTTATTAATTTTATTTATTAATATATTTTATAGATAAGGGAAATGTCTGACGAGATAATAATTTATATATTAAAAGGAAAAGTACAAGCGAATGAGACAGGATGGTTAAAAATATTAGAAACGATTATACCGGTGTTACCACTTCTTCAATGTTACGCGCATTCATCTACAGTTATTGGAAGATGTATTACAAAAATGCTTGATCCTGATATTTTTAATAGTATACACTTACCGTACCTCGAAGTAAATTATTTATATTTTATTTATTATTTATATACAATGTTTAATTATTTAAACATTATATAATATTATGTTTCAGGTTTTAAAAGGTAATTTAAGACTGTTGTATTCAATCGAATATGATGTCAGAGAAGAAGCTACTTGTAGATTGATTTGGTTACTCGGCCAAGAAAAAGATTCTATGAAAAAATTACCAAGATTATCTTCGTTGCACGGTCTACCTCTCAGTTCTCTTTGCATATTCGAACGTCCATCTGTTTTTAAACGCCTAGAAGGAAATTATCAGGTTTTACATTTAATCATATTTTTTTATTAAGATATAAAATTTATAAAGTAAATAACAATTAAATATAATTATTTTAGAGAAGTAGTTTATTATCGGTACTAGAAATGTTAAGAGATTCCGATGTTGATCCTAAAATGCGTAAATCTGCATTAGTGCAAATCAATGTTATGCTTACAGACATATCTCTGCATAAATTATTCGTTAATGAAAATGGATTATCGTTAATTTTACATGCATTCAACAGTGCTTTGGTAAATACAATAATATTTTTTACGTTTAAAAAACTATAACATTTATATAATTGTATTTTTGTGTGATGGATTATAGGTAGAAAATGATTATAAAAATTATCCTGATTCTGTAATTCCGATACTTGCGATATTAAAATTAATTGTTGCGAGCGAATCGTCAGTGAGACATGAATTATCCACTAACGTTGACGTTTTCATTAATATTATTCGCAGTATGTACAGTATTTATTTCAATATTGTTAGTTTAATTATTTATTTTAATTGTTATTTATATATTTAAATTTTTAGGTATCTTTTTATTTCCAAATAATGAATGCGTCAAGGCTGATGGATCATATATTTTATGTTTACTTTTATACAATGATTATATAATTAGAATGAATGAAAAACACGTAGAAAGTAATGTGCAATTAACAATATCATTGCCTCACATTATCGTCATTAAAATGAGATTACCATTAATTTGTAAATCTCATTGGAAGACTAGTATACATAGAAGATCAGAAATATCAGGTATATTTCTATATAATAATTTAATATATTTAATATATTATTATAATAATTCGTATATACTTATTACAGTTCTCCATGGAAGCAATCAAACGATACTAACATTTGTACGACAATATTGGGCATGGGAATGGAACGGTGGATGGAAGATGTTATGGAAAAATTACGATGATGTTAATGATCCTGAATTACCAGAAAAATTGAGAATACAAGATTACGAATTCCTTATTTTTCAATATAGTTGTTCATATTTTTATTGTCAAAAACAATTATATAATATACAAAATTCTACGACTCATGATGGGGTTTTAAATGCTTTGGATTATCTCATAATGTAAGTTTTTTTTTAATTAAACAATTAATTATATACACATCTTCGCGCATATATTTTTATAATAAAATGTATTTATTATAGGTATTTAAAATTTTATAACATATTGAGATACGAAGAAATCAAGGATATTCATTCTTTGCCATGGGAACAAACGTTCGAAAGATTTTTATCGTCGCATCCATCGAGTAAAGAGGATTGCGATCTATTCGTTAATATTATTAATTTTCTACAATTATATATCGGCACGACGAAAGGTAATTAGTTAGTATAAAAAGTAAGATGATTAAATTATTTAATCTTTAAGATATAAATTATTATTGTAGGTAAAAGTTCATGGATCAGTAAGATGATAAAAAATATGACAAAGTCATGGGCAGATTTATTTCAAAATTTGGAAATGGATAATCAAGATGTACATCAATCGATTTTGAAATTAGCACGCACTTGTGCAGCCATTGAAAGAAACGAAAAATCAAACATTAATCCGACGCATACATGGATTCATTTTATCGAATTAGTTGTTTCTACTTTATGTTTTGGCAATCAACAACATTTTTACAATCTTGGTAAGAATATAACATTTTATTTTTACTTTCAAACTTGTTCTAATGAATGTTTTGTTTTCTAGCATATTTGGATTGGCTGTTGACATGTTTAACATATTTAATAAATCAATGCGATTGGAGCAATCATAAAAATTTATTAGCATCTTTAGGAAACACACTAATCGAAATGATTATATCTTTTCATGGTGCTGGTACAGTCAGTTTCATGGGTTTATCTATAACCAGGAATTCTATCATTTGTCTCAATCATTTGCTTTATCAAATGCACGAAAATTTTAATAAAAATGTACAAATATTTTCATTAAATCAGATCATGAAAAACAAATTATTTAATTAAACTAATAATTAGTCATTGTGTGTTTTTAGATGTGGATAGCATTTTGGTACGAAGATAGCAGATCTCTGGGTTGGTTGCCAATGCTTTGGCAAAACCGAGATCCTTTGGTACGTGCATCAGCATTGCAACTTTTGTCAGGATTATTAAACGAAATGAATTCAGCATCCCAAATTTCTAATGCTATTGCTGTTGCACCTAACGAATTATGTTACACGTTATTGCAATATATTATAATCAGAGAAGAATCTTGTATCGTTCGAGAACAAGCTTGTATCGCGTTCAGCAACTTAATTAAAAATTACAACTCCATATCTTTTCAACATGTAAGATATTTTATGGCACAAATAATTAAATGCATTTTTTTTTATTAATAATTAAGTAATTATATTCTAATAGGTGAATTCGTTGGAAACAAATATCATATTAATATACATAGAACAAGTGAATTTTTATTACGAGATGAGCATATTGTATTCCAACATTTACGTGCTACCATCGTTAGATTTTGATTTGTTAAATGGTCAACAACAAAAAGATGATAAAGTACCATCCATACAAGCTGCAACATCAGGAAACATTTCATTAGTACCACGAACTGTTTCATATTTATACAATTGTCAGGATGAACTGTTACCATGTAAGCACTTCAAATATTTTATTTATATATTAATTTGATTATATTTTTTATTACATGTTATTCGTTATTTTGTTATGCAGTTTCCACGGTGGATTCTGAAAGTGTGGATATGGATAATTATTTACTATCTATTGCAACTCCTGCTTTAGTAACAGCGAGCTGTACTCTTTTAAATAATTTAATACTTATCGGCCAACAGGAAGTTGTACGCCATGTTTACGAACAATCATTGGATAAATATCTTATCGGAAATTTAAAAGAAATTCCACAGAATATTGATACTAAAAAAGATGTTATACATTATTGCGAAATTTTAGAAATGTATACCAGCATTTGCGTGGTCTTATCGAATTGCATTGTACATAGCAATGAATTTGCTGCAGTTGCCAACTTTACTTCGGATTGTATTTATTCTTTATTTAATCTTCTTCATAACGATTTGTACAGTAAGTATTATACAAATAAAATTTTATGGAAAATAATTGGAACATCTTGTATGTTAAAACTAATGTTAATTCTTTTTAAATATTTTTACAGATATTCATACGCCACGTTTGATTTCTTTGTACAACAAATTAAAAGCAGAAATATATAATTTTTTATCAGTATTATCATTAACGGATGATCAACACTTTGAATCTATTCAAGCAGCTTTGGAATTACATGGTCCGGATAAAGCACTGACTTCTATTTGCACAGCGATAAAAGATTCTGATACAGAATTACGAATGAGTGCTATCGCCTGTCTTACCTTTCTTCTTACTCAAGAAATTCAGAAAGAAACTTTAGGAAAGAATAACATTTCGATAAAGATGATCTTAGATAATATTATATATATTCCAAGAAATAATCAAAGTAACAATTTACAAGAAGTCATATCCAATGTTAACAAACTTTCCATAAGGAGTATAAATTTGCATTCTAAAAAAACAAATAGGAATGAAGAAACTGAGGATTACACCATAAATTCGGATAACATTCAAATGAAATCAGACAACGAGCATCAGTGTACGATTGGTGCTGAATTATGCAAAGTTTTATTAGCTCTTTTTATTGCTCATAATTATACGAGATCCAAAAAAAATCGTAAACATATAGAAAATAGAGATCTCATTGTCAGTTCACTGGCTAATTTATTATGCGTTTCTGTGGAAGCTAAAAAAGTTGCATTGAAAGAGAACTTATCGGAGACTGCGTTGATGATACTCAAAGAATTGTATGTCAAATTAAATTTACAACCGTTTGAACTTTACAAAAATCAGGTTGAGCGTGAAAAAAAGGTACGCGTTCTTATATTTTCTCACGATATTTATTTATATTAATAATTAAAGAGAATCTAATTATTTCTTTTGTTTTCAGATTAATCCTTTGTTCAGTGATATAAACAATATTCTCATATTATTAATGAATTTTATGCATGAAAATTTGCAAGTTAAAGAAACACTTACCAAAGATGGCTTAGCTGATGTGTTGCATAAATTATGGGCTTGGATAGCTTTAAATAAAAATATTTCGACCTGTGCTTTAAAATTATTGGCAACGTTCACTACTAAATGTTCCGCAGGTATAAATTAAAATTAGTTTTTTTTTTAATTTATGTAATATATAACAAACATATATATATACGCAAGTGTTTTTTATTTTACAGCATCGCAATCTTTGACTTTAACTACAGTATTGCCAGGAGCAGGATTAAGAAAAACACCTAACACGATTGCTATAATACATATCATTATACAATTAATTTGTAAAGAAATCGATAAAGCTGGATATCTTTTTGATAACAACAAATTGCATTTTGCATTTCATGTATTACGAAATGCTGTACACGTGCACGAATGCAGAGTTTCTATTTCAAAAGTATTTATTTGTTTTTTCATCACTATGTAATTTATTAATTTAATTTAATTTAATTTAATTTATCTTTTTTCAGAGTAATTTATTACAATTCTTTACGAAGATTCATCCCGTTACCACAAAAAGAGTAAAACCTTGGCCTTTGGTAGAACTCTATTGTTTAGAATTTCTAATCGATTTTACATATTACGAGGAAGGACAAATTTGTGTGCCTAAAGTAAAAAAATATATATATAATTATAATTATAATTTTTTAATGCATGCGCGAACAAATTTGTATTATCGTAGTACGCGTTTAATTTATTAATTTATTTATTTTAGGCTGTAGATAGTTTAGATGCTTTGATACATTTAGCAAAATGTTCATCATCACCATCAAAAATTTTAGCCATTTCTATTCTACGTAATTTAGCATTTAATATGACAAATAGGCCAAGAATTCTTAGTTCAGGTTTGTTTAAAAAATTGCTAAATTTTAAAATAAGTACATTTATTAATTTAATAAGGTTTCTTCATTTTCTTTTTTATAGTGGATATCATCAATCTTCTTCACGACGTTTTTAAAAATGGATCATTATGTGAGATCAGAATAGCGGGATCAATGTTGTGGTCGTTAATATGTAACAATCAAAAAGGAAAATTAATAGCACGAACTGCTGGGTTTTCACAAAGTATACAAGAGGCGTTAGGTAGATTAACGTTGTTAACAACAAATAATGTGGAACAAGAGCAAGATGTTGTTAAAATATTGGAATATGTGATACGTTTAATAAGTCCTATCGAGAATAAGTCTGATTAAGTAAATAATAAGAGTTTCTCCCAACTAATTGTATATAAAATATATATATATATATATATATATTAAATATTTATAAATATTTATAATTATGCCATGAGAAATATTTTTGGATAAAAATGTTTATAAATTTAGGTATGAATTTATTGTAAATATGCCTAGATTTTTAATATACATATTTTACAAGTAATGTAAATTATTAGAAGATAATTGTTAAAAATATGATTATTATTGTTTAAATAGAAATATTTTTGTTCCATAGACACAGCCTAAAAACGAAGCTACATATATAGAAGATACTTTGTATACGAAGAAAAAATGTTAATAATTATATATACATTCGAATAGAAAAAAAATGAGTTAGTATATACGAGGGTGGATTGAAAAGTTTTGAGCCTCAATGAAACAATTTTTTTCCTAAATAAAAGTAAGTTTAAAAAATCGAAAAAAAAAAGAATTGTTTCTATGTTAGGCTTAAAACTTATTCATCCACCTATATACATATATAAATAATTAATATAATTTATTTCAAAATTGTCATAATTTTTATATGAAACAAAATTTTTGAATAGTGCGCGCAAAGAAAGAAGGATTAGAGAAATACCATAAGAAGATAAGAAGATTTGATAAAATTATCGTCTCTCGAATTCTCGAAAGATCGATGCTATCGACGCATCGATAAGGATAGGATAGGGTAGTTGGTGGCGCTACAATCGACTATAACGACGGTGGTTTTCACTATGGCCGACGAAGAACGTGCCGTGTTCTTAAAGCTCGTATACGACGAGGACGATTTATTGGGCTGACAACACCCGTTGTAATTCGCGATCATCGAAATTTCGTTTGATTAATAAATCGTGCGTGAGATTATTGGTCATTGAAGGTGCGTGAACGAAGTATTGTATATCATTTTGTAGTGAACGAAGGAGAGAAAGAAAGAAGAAGAAGAAAGAGAGAGATAGAAAGAACGAAAAAGAAGAAAGGAAGGAAAGAAGAAACGTCGTTTTATCTCTCTCTTTTGGGGGTGCTTGGTGATTATCAAAGAAAATCAGTGCGTTTTTTAAACGACGACATACGTGAATACATAACCTTTTTCGTGCAACATAAGAAGATCAATCGAAGAAGTTTTATCGTATTGGCCAATCGAAAAAGACCACAGCCGGTAAATGAGCGAGCTGACGAATGAGAGAGAAAGAGAGATATAGGATCGTGGAAGTTGAAGGGAGAAAACGCCCCCATCTCTCGCGTATTATATTCTCTCTCTCTCTCTCTCTCTCTCTCTTTTACTCTCTTTCTCTCTTAAAGCTTCGAACGCGACCGCGCGAGTTACGCCCCTCCTCGTGCGTGCCAACTCCAACTTTGAGAGAGGGAGAGGGAGAGGGAGACTTGACTTTAATACATGATCGACTCTTCCTATTTACTATTATCGATACAGTTTTCTTTTTCAAATTTACTTTACGCGCTCATATTTTTCATCTCTTTCTATATTTCATCTCTGTTTTTTCTCTCTATTTCTCCTCTCTCTATCTCTCTTTTTTTTCTTTTTTCTCTTTCCATCGTTTGCACGCTTCGCGCGCTCCTCTTCTTGCCCGCCAATCAGAAACTTGTGATTCGACCACTTTAGTCATACATACATACATATATGTATATATATGTTTATTAAATTTTTGAAAAATCTTATTGGTTGATTTTGAAAGATAATTCAATCGAGAAAAGAAATCAATTTATTTGTTCTTTTTTTTCTACTAATTTTTATAATAATTTCGAACTTGATAAAGAAATGTACGTAAATTATTAATATTATTATTTTATTTAATACATTATATTTAATATTATAGAAGATAATAATCCTGACATCTGTCGAAAATCTGAGGAAACATTTGGAACAATCCAACTTGTAATAGTAGTATCTCTCTCTCTCTTTCTCTCTGTATGTACGTATATTCGTAAGCCCGGATCGTATGCGTTTTTATTGGTGTAGTGGTAGTGGTTCGCACAATTTCGTTAGAAAAGATACCATGTATGTTTCTCTCGTATGTTCGCGACCGTTTTAACGTTTCTTCTTAACGCGCGCACACCGCGTAAAATCGATAGAGGGATAGAAGAGGTGCGTGGAGAGAAGGCTACTGGTAGATAGAAAGAGAAAGAAAGAAAGGGAAAGAGATGGAAAGAGAAGCACGTCGCCGACGAAAATAGCGGTGATCCTCGCGAATCTTCTCTCCTCTTCCAATATCTTACCCCCACCCCCTTTTGTTTTCTCTCTCTCTCTCTCTTTCTCTTTTTCTCTTACTTTCACTCCTTCCATTTAAGAATCATTTCAACTAAAAAAAATTATCTTTAATTTTCATCTTATTCAAATTTAAAGGTAACGTAGATGGTTTCATGATAAAAAATAAGGACAAGGATAAACACACACATATCCAAAGATAGAGAAGGGAAAAATCAAAATTGATTAATCAGTGTTCATTTTTGTAAATTAAATAAAAAAAAAATCTAGTCGAGTGTGTTATGACGAGGACAAGGACCGGTGCAAACGGTTGTTCATCATTATTGTCATCCTTATTGTCATCCTTTCGTGGAAAAAAGAAAAAGTTTGTGTCGGATGCAGTGATATTTAATATCAGACAGTAGAAACGTTGAATGTTGTGCGCGATCTCGCGCCTCTTCGCTGAGACCAAAGCAGCGGAAGCGGTGTCGAGGACGAGGGTGAAGGAAGAAGAGGAGGAGGAGGAAGGAGGAGAAGAGGAGGAGGGAGGAAGGATTCGACGACCTGTAACGGCCTGGCCGACAGGGTCGTCCATGGTTTCGACGACATGGATCGCAACGCGGGTGACGATCGACGTAAAGGACCCGCTGGCGAGCAACAACAACAACTATTGCAACAGTATCAACTCGCTGGGGGTGATGCCGAACATTTCTCCGACACCTACGACTCGCGACAGGTTAGTTTCATCATTTTATTTATCTTCTTATTTGTATTTAGTTTCACTTATTTTAATATATCTTTATAAATATATCTTTAATTTAGGTTAAATTATAGACAGTAATTGGGTCATCTTATTATATTGAATGATTTTCTGTTTTCTTCTTTCTTTTATACGTATTTATAAAGATTAAGTAGTAAGCATCGTTATCGTGTAAAAGGGGTTGAATAGGAGCTGGCATTTTGTAATGTACGGTGGCACGAAGCATAGAATCTCTCGCTTGTTTTCTATAAAATCGTATATTATCGTTATCAATCTTCTGTATCGTTATTATATTCATGAGAATAGTTTGTAATTGTATTTTCTTATAGTGAGAATAAATGATTAAATGTATTTATTGGATAACTCGTTTTCGCAATTGCAACTGTTATTGGAAAAGAGTGAAAGCAGCTAGTTAACCCGCTTTCGATTCATACTCCAGATCTTTAACCGTTTATCGATTACCCAGAGATCAATCTACCGTCGAGAAATGTCAGGATTACGGTGGCACGAATTTTACGAGAATTTAGGACATTTATTTTATTTTATTTTTTGTTTTCTACTTTGCTAATAAAAAGGAAAATACTTAAATAGAAACGACAGATAATTGTATATTTGTAAGTTAAAATTAATTAATTATTTATTTATTTGTATGTTACTTTTGAGCTTGAAATTTAAAGTGTTGGATTTAATTATGTAAAAACCGTGCTCGTCAGGAAAAAAGATACACGTGAAATTCAATTCGATATGACAAAACATCGTTTCTTGTTAGTTTATAATCTCATACGAAAACAATTCGATTGTTAATCGTCTATGGAAGGGATATAAAAAAAGAAGGGAAGAAGGTTAGGAAGAAAGATAAAGACAGAAGTAATCACGCGGTCTCCTCTTACAGAGACTGTAGTAAGCTATTCCCGAGCTGTGACGCTATGACGAATATGGCGTTCGTTTCCTGTGTGCACAAGGTTATATATTGCGAACGACAAAATGAATGTGTTATATACCTGTAATGCTGCTCCTAGTCTTTTTAAATGACGAGTTATAATCATCAAGGAGACATAATTCTTTGTCGTGAAAAAAATAAAATAATTTTCCCTTTTTTGTATTATTCTTTTTAAAATCGATTAAAAAAATAAATCAAACAATTAGTTTTCAATTTGACCGCCATTTTTGTTCCGCGGGAAATACGAATATTTCTTTAGGAACTTGGAACGAATAAACAATCGATACTCGAACGTCACTGCGACCTCCTTGACGATTTCTTTTCCTTCTCCTTTTTTCTTTTTATTCTTCTTTTTCTTCTTCTTCTTTAACTTCTTCTTTCAATGCTTTGGCATTCGTCCAATGCTAAAGAAGTTGTTTATTCTTTCATTTATTCCTTTTGCAAAAGTTATCGGAAGAATTTTAGTATTTTTGTAGGAGAAAGCTTTAGGCGTTAACTTTGACGGAAGGAAAAGTGTCCCCAAGGTAGAAACTAATAACTAAACTAAATTTAACTAACTCCTGTATTAATTGTAAGTTACTTTGTTATCTCTATCTTGCGAACTTTACAAACTTATACCGGAAACCATATTGCAATGTATTAGATTTGCTCGAAAAGTAATTTCCTTTTTTTTTTTTTTGCATATCAGATTTTGTTAAATCACGTTTGTCGATACTTAAGTTTATTTTATTTTAAATCTTAAAATCTTCGTTTATTTATTATTCAAAAATAAACAAAAAAATATATTGTCGATAAATACCTTTTCAATCAGATTTTTATTAATTATTTAAAAAAGAAAAAAAGAAATACAAAATGACGGAGAGAGTGATATTCAAATGCAACGAATAAAAAAAAGAAACGTGTTTCTCAACTTGGTCTGGTATTATTACGTTAAAACGAAATCTTTGAAAGTGTAATAGTCAGTTTGTAAGAGATAGATTGATAGATAGATAGATAGATAGATAGATAGATAGATAGATAGATATAGTAGATGGATGGATAGATAAATAGATAGATAGAGAAGAGAGGCATTTGTAATTACAAGTTGCTTTAGCACGAGTTCCTTCAATTGCTTTGATTAATATACCAATTACAGTTCT
The DNA here is from genome assembly GCF_049000335.1 of Polistes dominula. Classification (NCBI taxonomy): domain Eukaryota; kingdom Metazoa; phylum Arthropoda; class Insecta; order Hymenoptera; family Vespidae; genus Polistes; species Polistes dominula. The sequence goes on from NW_028300951.1 coordinate 7,869,010, forward strand.
TGCTGTTTAGTCAAACAAATTTGCTTTTATCTTTTTTTATTGTTATTATTATTATTATTATTATTATTATTATTATTATTATTGTTATTATTTTCTTGTGTCTATTGTTTTAAAAATGATTAAAAAATAAAAATAATAAATAAATATGAAGAATCGCGTGCACATAGCCAATGTATTCATCAAAGGTGATCTTATCAGGGAGTCTTAGAGGGGTCTTCGAGTCTCGATCGTTTCCGCCGATTAATGTAGCGGAAACTAATACGGAGGCCTAATCTTAGGTGTGTCTCTCTTTCATTTTCATACTCGCATGTTCAACTACTGTACAGAGAAGTCTCATAGAATATTTTCTTTTAAAGTAGTTTTATAAGTCGCATTTTAATACGTACGAATCGATAAATATTTCATGTTTTTTTTTTTTTAACCAACATTTTCATACATGCAATCGTTCAATTTTCTGTCATATTTACAATTATACAAACAATAATTCAGGTAAATAAAATGGTTGTTATTTTTTTAACGCGTAGAAATTGATATTAATTTACGTTCGAGTAATGTGTTCGTGTGTATGTGTGTATGTAAAAATAGACTGGTTGCGAAGTATAGGAGTAACTCGTCGTAATCGATGTTTGATAACGATAAAACTCGAATTTGAAATTGAAAGGAAGAAAGCAAGGAAGGAAGTTTTCGATAATAAACAAAAAGTTGTATTAAAATTTATTTCATTGTCCTTTCATTTGATATAATAAAAAAGAATTTACTCGTATATTTTATTCGTCGTACGATTTCGTTTCAATAATTTCGTAAAAATAATAATCACTTTTCTTTTTATCTTTCGTAACTTTTATCATGGATTTATATTTATCGTCTTATTGGATCAACCGATGGTTTCGAAACGATATCATGATTTCTAGCAAACTCAGGAATATCTTTTTTTTTTAATTATGTAGCATCTTTTAAGGATGATTCAATGAACAACTTTAAACATTGATGTTTCATAATAAGTAGAATTTCTGTTAAGGGAAGAAAAAAAATTAAAAAATATTATTTACTAATCGATAAGATAGAAAATTGTTCGTAACTTTCGAATAAAACGTTAAACATGGATCGAAAGATTTAATTTTTATACATAAAATAAATTTATTTCTATATGTGTAATTTCATTTAGAGTTATTTCCTTTTTTTCTCCTGTAAATCTTCGTCAATAAGATAGATCCAAAAATTATTTTAAATTATTATTATTATTAGTATTATATTTCATTTATTTTGTATTATTCTTTTGTATGAAACGATTAAATGATATTAAATGAAAACCAAACAAAAATTAGAGTCAAATGTATCAATTTGATGTAATATCTAATTGAGAAAGAGAAACTAATTAAATCAGAACTTGCTCTAGTGATCTTGAAAAGATTTATAGATCGATCTTGTTCGAGGATGCAATAGAAGAAACTCGACTTCAAAGTTTTTCCGGTGCACCTGCATTCAAGATTTATCCTTTCTCGTTCGACTAGTTAAGGAATAGACTGTATCAGAGTAAAGTAAAGTAAAGTAATGTAAAGTAAAGTAAAGTAATGTAAAGTAAAGTAAAAGGAAGATAAAGGAAGGAAAATAAAAAAAAGGAAAAAAAAATACAAAGAAAAATAAATGGAAACACAGTGTACCTTCGCGTTCCTTACCTGGCAATTAACGTGCTCGTGACCCACACTCTCAGACTACTACTACTATTTTGTATCGTGCTTTCTAGGAAATGCAGGAATTGAAGAAGATCGTGTCTAAACCTAGATCAGTTAGATCGTGATCGAGAAAGATCAGGGGATCTCCTCTTTTTAAAGATACTTGATCGTTAAAACGAAACTATTAATTTCTCGTTTAAAGTTGTATTTATTTCCAATTTTATTTAAACACTATTATTGTATATATATATATATTTTTTTTTTTTATATATAAATATAAAAACAAGTATAAATACAGTAATTTTATTTATTTCTTTTATTTCGTATTAATTTAAATTACAATAAATAATATTTGTTAATTTACTGTAACAATGAAATGATTGAAAAGAAAAATTTAAAATCCAATGGAATCCTATTTTCTACGATTCGTAATTAAATCCAGATGATTTATATTTGATATATCTATTTGTTGTTTTTATATTAACGAAATCGAATATTTTATTAATCTTCAAGATTTAAAAAAAAAAAAAAAAGAATTATATATATATATATATATATATACAAAAATGTGTAAGAAAATTTGTTGTATAGAATAAACGTTGTTTCGTGCATCATCTAGTTCGTAATTAATGCAATTGGCCGGTGTAACGAAAGAAAAACGTCGTCAGGAAGGATCGTGACTGTAATTATCATTGTTATACAACGAATGACACGCTTCATAATATAGAAGTAGTATAAAAGAAGAAGAAATATTATAGAAATAAGGGGCCAATCTTAAAGTCGCCTCGTGCGAGTCCTACTGAGTTCGCACGGATAAGAATAAAAATTATTTTACCGCATAACTGAACGTTTAGTTGTATTTATCTGTGTATGCATGCATGCATGTATGCATAGTTGTCTGTGTATTTGTGTGTGTGTTTGTGTGTGTACACCATGGAAAGAAATGAAGAGCTCTCTATTCTTATTTTTTTGTTAACTTTTCTTCGTCAACTTTCTCTCATATTCTCATAGGATCCTCCCATCGATAACAAATCATTATAATTACTATAATCATTTTCGCACGATCGTTAAATAAGATCGATATTATTTTCGTTTTTTATTATTTTTTTTTACCTTCTTTTTATTTTTATTTTTTTTATTTTTCTCATATATATGTATATAGCTTAGAAAATTACACGAACATTAACACGTTCTAGTTTATATGTGATTATTATATTTATTTCTATATTACTAAGCTATTATTACAATATTTTTCATCATAATATTATATCAAACATGTGTGTATGTGTATGTGTGTGTGATGGATGAATTTTAAACTTAATTTAAATATTATAATTAAGTAATAACAAATATCTCTCAGTTACATTATATTTTTATTCATTTAATTGGAATATCATTGATAATATTCTCGTTCGTAATCGCTTGTTAATATGCGTTTAATTATTAATAAAAAAAAAATAATAAAAATAATAATTATAAGAGTTTAATGAATATATTATACGATAGAAATTAAACAACATTTAAAACCAAATTGGATTTCATTCCTTGCATCGAACGAGATAAGGTAATATCAAAAATACAAGATGAAGTATAAGATCATCGTCGTATTCGAATTATCTCTCTCTCTCCCTCTCTCTCCCTCTCTCTCGGAAAGTTTACCTCTTGGTTTTAAGATTACATACAGGGAAACCAAATCATAGTGACTCCTCCCTCTCTCTTCTTCTTCTTCTTCTTCCTCCTCCTCCTCCTCCTCCTCCTCCTCCTCCTCCCCTCCTTCTCTTCTTTTCGTGTTGATACACCCTTCCTTTTTAATGTAGAGGAATACATCCCACATATATGTAATAGTAAAGTATTAAAGAGGGAGAAAGAATGATGATGATGATGATACATACATATACACACACCCACACAATTATTACATACTTTCACACATATCACGTATATTTATACATACATTTACACAGAGACGTACATACATATATACATTTATGCACACGTGCATACATAAGTACATTTATACACATGTGCATACATAAATATGCGTAGTGAAGCAGCTGACTCACGAGACTACGAGAAAGAGAGAGATGGAGAGAGAAAGGAGGTATAAACTATAGATAAAGATAGAAAAAGAAAGAAGGAATGAACGAACGAAGGCTGCGTTTCGTTTCTAGTCTTCTCTCAAACGTCGTCCGAGAGAGCTTACGAGGAATTCCTACACTTTTCATACCATAGTTTCACTCTTTTTACTATTTTGTTCTTTCTTTTTTATTTTTATTTTTTTTTTAAATCTTTTTCTTTCTATTCAATCCTCTTTGCTGCAGACCATCATCATCATCATCATCATCATCTTTCTAGAATTATTATTCATTTTTTATGTGAAATTTTATGGTGCGAAGGATTTAGCGAATTATTTCTTTTCTTCTTTTTTTTTTTATTATTATTATTATTATTTCTTCGTGTAAAATATATTTTTCAAATTATATTCGTTTAATGAATTCTTTCCTTTTATTTTATTATTTTTTTTTTTGTAGAGGGAAGGGAAAATAAATAAATACTAGAAAAAGTTAAATGTCTCTCTTTTGTGTATACTTGATACGTATGTGTATGTGTTCGTGTGTGTGTTTACCTTTTAGGCCTGTTAAAAACAAGTTTCAAGAATTAAAGGTGAAACGTTTAGGTGGAATGGTGCCACTTTAGAGTAAAAGAGATAGAAATGTAAATAAAAAGAGACCTAGTGACGAGAAAGAGACATACATACATACATACATACATACATACATACATACAGAGGTGTTATTACTCGCAAACCGAATTTCACAATAATAACAACAATCAACGTATCTATTTTAACATCGTGATAGTATTCTCACAATCAGTCTTATGCTTGCTCTCGGATAAAGTAACTGCTAAAAGAATAGCGTGTATTATAAAGTTAATGTGTGTGCGTGAGTGCGTGTATATTAGTAGTTCTCTTGCATGCGAGTTTTACGAAGGACGAGAAACCCGTAATGGAAATGAAAATGAAAATGGAAATCATTCCAATTTCAAAGTGAAATTTAATCCTCATTTTATATTATAATAATTATTAATTATTATTGTTGTTGTTGTTGTGTTGTATCTTGTGCGTTATGTTACTACGGTGATGTTTAGTGTTGTTTAAAAAATATATCAAAAAGAAAAGGAAACAAAAAATTTGAAGATAAAGTAGGAAAAAGAAGTAGAAGTAGAAGTAGAAGTAGAAGAATAAGGAAGACTAAGATATGGCGAGTAGTGAAGTAATGTTGGCGCCGACTAATACGACGCCTGGAACATCAAGAAGAGAGATGAACGACGTCAGAGACATGATTAGAAATGCGACGGTCACTACCATTTACGTAAGTTCTTAACATATTTCTTTTTCTATAGTGTTAAAGAAGAAAATCAAATCCAACTGAAAGATAGAGGAAAGATAGTAATGGCGGAAGAAAAACTATTAAAATATTCGACACACACTGCAGTAATCATTTTTTAATCTTAAATCTTATTCTATTTTTTTCTTATGTACTATAAACTAAATTAATAACTAAATCTTATCTACTATAAAGAAAGAAAAAAAATCAACAACTAAATCTATTCAGTAAATCGCATAAATATAAAATAATAAATGAAATAATTTCAATTTATAATTGAATAGAAGAATTATTATATATGATTATAATTATTATAATAATTTTCATAGGAATTGTAATTAATAAAAGGATTACGTGTAAAATATTAATAATAATCGATTATTTAAATTATAAAAGTAAATAATGAGGGGGTAACAATTCAGTGTTCAATATGTTTTTCATTAGTATGAATTCCCTTGTGAGTTGGGGGATGAAATAAGCTTACGGTTTATATCCCCTGCTTATCGTAAAAGGTGACTAATAAGGGAGGGGGGATTGAATTTTGGCATTGAAATGTTAAATTCAAGCATGAATGGATGAATGAATGAAAGGATGAATAGTTTGATTTAACATGAATGCAACGACAAATGTTAGAATTTATTCTATAGATGCCATACTAAAGTATATCGGATATATTTTTTAATTATAATAATTTTCTAAATTATATTCGATTTTATTTGAATTAAAATTACTGGGAAAAAAACCATTATAAAATACATAGCATTAGAATTAAAACATTTCGTGTCACTTATCAGTTTCTAAGATATATTTATAGTATGGAAAATAAAAAAAAGTATTAATTAGTATATAAGGAAGCTCCGTCATTAGGTTAATTAACACGTTGAAATACTCTTATCCGAATTTACTGGCGCACACACACACACACACACACACACACACACACACACACACACTATACTTACATACATACATACATATTTATATTAAATTTGATCTCATATTAGAAAGTATACTTTTTTAATCATCACGGAAGAAATATCAACATTATTATTAATCGTTCCATAAGTTTTCCATAACGTTCAATTTATTCCCAATGCATAAAATAAAAAAATCAATAAAAATACTTTTTAATATCGTAAATTATTTATTTAAAAAAAATAGAAAAAGATCTACTCTTATATTATTTCATTCATGAAATCTTCGTAATAGATAACGAAAGTATTTAAAGGATATTAGAAATGATGTTAGAAATAATATCGTATAATTTTAATTATGCAGCTAATTTGAGACAAGATTTCACGATAAGGAATAATAATGTTTATGATATATATAGTAATAGATGGGGAAGAGTTAGAGAAAAGAATGATTTAAACTAAAACAGTTTTGTCATCTTTGTCGTCTCTTTGTCGCGTCGTGTGGTGTTGTCGTCGTCGTCGTCGTCGTCGTTGTTGGATACTGGATGCTAGAGATCTAGTCACGAAGTATAATAATGTCAAGGACACGATTTCACTCTCGACTATCTAACGATCGCATTGGGATAAATCATCTCTCTAAAGAGAATTATTTTCTTATTAAAATCAACAATTGTATCATTTTAATTAGAATCTCGTTTAAATAATAACACGCAAGGTGCATATTTTTTCTTTTTTTCTTTTTGAATAATTAATTGTATTTATTTCCCATCATGCAATCGTATAACAAAGTGGGCCAAAAGTTTTCTATGTATTTTTATAAATTAATTATTTTTTTATTTTTTTTTTCAGAGATCTTTTCTTAAAACTAATTTTTATTACATTATAGATTTTAAAATTGGAAATATGGTTATTTAAATTATATGAAAAACACTATGGTATAACATTTTGTAATCTAATTGTTTTTTTTTTCTTTTTTTTTCTTAATTCTGTATTTTTAATATTCATATAGTATATATATATAGTATAGTATAGTATAGTATATATATATATTTATTTATTTATTTATTTATTTATTTTTTATTTCTAAAAAGTTATTAATTTCTTACACAATTCAATTTATAGGATAATCACATACACCGTAAGAAAATTTATGTATATATATATACATACACGCATGATCACACATTATCGCACATGCTTTTTTTTACTCACGTAGACGATTCGTGTTTCCTTTCAGTTTGTATTCTGCACGCTTTGTCGAAATAGCGTAGGTTTGGTATGACAATCAGCTACCTACTACCTACTCACCTACTCGAAAAAGAAAAAAAAAAAGAGAAAAAAGGAACTATGTACTAGCACATTAGTCTTTGTATGAAAACTTAACTTGATTTCTAACCATTCATTCATTCATTCATTCATTCATTCATTCATTCATTCTACTTTTGCAACTACTACACATTATCGATTTTATTTTTAACATCTTTTATAAACTTGTTATCTTGTTCAAAGTAGTATTTCAAAGTAGTACAAAATTATTATGCTTTTCTTTTTTAATAATAATTTTTCGTTATCTAATTTTTGTTCAAATTGTAAAACAAGTTTTTACGAACGTTTGATTTATTTATTTTACATAACAATTGAATGAAATTTCATTTGAAATGATAATTATAATTTTCTAATTGTTCAAATATGTTTTATTACGTGATAGTGTTAGTATCCGTCAGATGTTCCTTTTTTTCCATCACATTTCTCTTTTTTTCTTTTTCTTTCTATCTACGAGAAACTTCAAATTGATGTTGCATAGTTTTAGATTTACTTTATTTAATTTTACTTTACTTGACAGTTTAAAAAAAGAAGAAGAAAAAGAATATTCATAAAGCATCGAAAAGGAACTACTTTCACGCTTGAAGCTTGAATCGTAGGCGGGTTCGAAATCGTGAAAACATCTGAACGTGTACTTATATGGTGTCACGTAGGATATTATTTTAAAAGATTTTTCAATCTGTACTCTCGTACATTATATATATATATATATATATATATATATATATATATATATATATATATATATTTAAATAAGTAAATAATTTTATTATTATTTTTTTTTTGCAAATGCAACGAAATTATTTGTTCGAATAATTAGGAAAATATTATTCGAAGTAATTCGTTAAAAAATAAAATAAAACAAATATTTTTATAATCATCTCGACATTTTTAAAGATTAGAACAAAAAGTAATTACTTGAAATTTTTTTTCTCTATCCTGTCAAAAGAAACACTGATATTTAATGAACACGAGTAGTAGCAGGAGGAGGAGGAGGAAAAGTAGAGGGGGAGGGAAGGGGGGTTAAGAGCACCCTCGAGCATTTGCTTAATTATAATCACAGACGCATTTGAATTTCTCAATGAAACTCTGCCATTTCTAGAGCTCGTGATATTATAATCAAAAGATAACATTTATTATAAATACACTCTTTTTTTATTAACTTATTTCATTAAAAAAAAATAAATAAATAAATAAATAAAAATTAGAATAAAATAAATTAAATTGTTCGAAAAATATAATTTCGTTTAATCGAATAACGAAACATTGTACTTCAAATTTCGAAATTATGATTTAAATCAAGTCAAACCAACGAATATATTACTTTCAAGAAACGTTATTTAAAAATCACTTTTTTACGTTTCTTTTTAAATACATATTAAATTTTACATATATGACAAAAAGAAAAATAATGAAATTACTTTTCCAAGAAATCTCTCTAATACATTTATTATTATTTATTTTATTATCTCTCTATACATATATTATTTATATAATATATATATATATACGTATGTGTATAATATGATTTAAAAAAAGAATATTACAAGTAATTCATTTTTACAAAAAAAAAAAAAATAACAAGAATAATAACTTAAATCGAATAATCGGATATGGTTTAATAAATGATATTAGAAATAAACGAAAATGAACTTTTAGTTATACCTGTACCCGATCAAAACCTTTAACTGCGTTTTGCGTGGGTGTTATAGGAGTGGGTGTTCTCACTATGTATTATCTTTATCTCGATGTTTAAAGCTTCCTTCGAAAATATATATATATATATATACACATTTTCATACTTATTCGCCAGATTTATTAGTACCATTATCCACAATAACGACTTTCCTTTGATAGTATACGTGCCTTCGTGTTTCTTCTAACTTCATAAATAATTATTTCTCGACGTTGCAATATGCATCGTCGATCAGTCCCTCCCTTCCTCCTCTCTCTTTTTCTTTCTCTCTTTAATTTCCCCCACCTACCCCAAACCCTTCTCTCATCTCTCTCTTTTCCCCTTTTTCTTCTTCCTGTTCTCTTCCTTCCTCAACTGATATGACTTTTACTAACGATCGAAAGATTTGTAACCGTAGTGCATCGTGAATGCACACACGTGCATGCTCAGTTACACTTGTTATTCGATGTTGTGCGACTATGTTACCTCTCTCTCTCTCTCTCTCTCTCTCTCTCTCTCTCTCTCTCTCTCTCTCTCTCTCTCTCTCTCTCGTCTTATTGTTTGATCATTCATACTTGTCGTCGTCGTTGTTGTATTATATATTGGTATATTAGAATTGTGTTTAGAGGAAAATCAAACAGGATAATATTCCCATATAATATGTTGTTTCAATATTTCGTAGGAGTTTTGAGCTTATAAAAATTTAAATAATGTTATTTATGATATCGTAAAATTGATTTTAGTCGAAATGTAAGTTTTATTTTTTTTTTGTGTGTGTGATTTAATTTGATATGTATTTAGATAATTCATCGCGAGTTACTACTTTGCATTCGTGTTTTATTTAAAAAAAAAAATGGACGATAAAACGGGAATGATTAGATCAACAAAATAATATTTGCAATTGCTTATCGAAAGTAAATTATTTTATCTAGAAAAGAAAAAGAAAAAAAAAACAAGAACAAGTAATACGCTTACCCCCATAGAATTTTTTCAAACAACTTTTCTTTTTGTATCATCATCTTGATTTTCTGGTTACTCAGCTGCAGTTGAGTTTTATAGATAATCTTATCGTATCCCTATCCCTAAAGGTATAAGGATACGAAGAAATAAAATCTCTGTTTACATAGTGCAATACTCAAACGCGATTATTATCTTTTAGATATGGTTATCAAAAGAAAAAAGAATATATATATATATATATATGCGTACTTGGTTACTTTATATTGGTATTATCTTGTTCACGTTTATTTTATTGGATGAATAATAAGATAAAAAGAAAAAAATAAAAGAGAAAAAAGAAATTATAATCATGGTCGAGAATGAGAGAAAGACATCATCTTGTAACTAACAGGTCGTGTTACATTATTATATAGACGAAATTATTTTACAAATTAATTTCTCTTTCGTCTTTCATTCACTTCGCGTGTTACGACTTTACACACACACACACACACACACACACACACACACACACACACACACACACACACGCACACATACATATATATTATAATACTTCAATATATTTCTTTCTTCATCCTCTTTATATAATATGCACGCATATATTCGTGCATGTGTGTGTGTGTGTTTTGTGTGTGTATTAGGCTGTGAAAATATAAAAAGACGAGAATACAAAATAAGAAGAGATATCCTGGGAATGGATTTTCTTAATTAATGCCAACGTTAATTAACGTCTATGAAATCGTATCGATCGAAGGATGCATTTTTTTTTTCTGATCGACAACAATAGTAATATCTCGTCTCATCTTTCTATTTTGTTTTGTTTTTCTTTTCTTTTCTTTTCTTTTCTTGTATTTTTTTATTATTTTTTTTTTTTTTTAACGTTACTCATGATTAACAACGTGCATGATATTAATTAAAAGATAGATAACTCTATTCCTGCCTTTTAAACAATTCGTTAGATTAAACATGTCGAAAATAAAAAAAACCTTGTAAAATGTAAAACGTATGACGAATTTATTCAATGATCAAGGATGCGTATTATATCATTATCATTATTATTCTTCTTTTTTTCCTTTATATCTTTCCATTTCTCATTCTTTCATTAATTACATTCTTTATTTTACACACATACACATTCCTATATATATATACATGTCTTAATGAATGTAACGATGCAATCAAATCCACATTTTCAAAAGAACGTTCAATAGATTTCACCGATCTTCTTAAAGAACTGCATTCCAGGGTTCATAGGAGATTACAAGGAATGGATTAGGGTGAGGTGGGGTGGGGGAAGGGGGAAAGGAGGTCAGTACGAAATCAGGAAACGTAACGATGCGCTTTTGCAGTCTCGTAGGTCCGGCCAATAGCTTTAAAGTATATAAATATAGCGCTAAAACGGCTCTCTGCAGCTTTTACCACGAACAGAATATGTGAATAGAGTATGCGAACAGTGCACTTATCTCTATCTATATGTCATACATATGTATGTGTATATATATATGTGTGATAATCCGGGACTCCAAGCTCTCTCTCTCTTTCTGTTTCTTTCTTTCTTTTTCTATTCTTCCATTATCGATCATGTTCTATCGTCTCTTTTCTATTCCTTTTTTTGTTCTTTTTTTTTTTTTTTTTTTACATTACTTTTTCTTTCTTTTTCATTCTTTTTCAACGTTCATACGTGTAATCGTTTATCGAATTGTCGAGTAGAACATTTTCTTTTTTTTTTATCTATCAATTATATGTTGTTAACATAAGTAAGTAACAGTTAAGTGTAATGAACGTTTTGAAAATTGGATGATTAGATGATTGTAATGATTTTAAATGAAATGCGATTATGTTTAATCTCCCTAGTAGTACAAAATATTGAAAAATATTAAATACAGGTGTATTTAAGTATAAAAAGACATTGAATTTCTTTTTAATATTAAATACACATGTATTCAATATTTTGTGCTACTAGGGCTCTTTGTTTTTTTTTTTTTGTGTGGATTGTATAAAATTATTGATATTTTTTAGGTATAGATGTATCGTTGTTATATTTATTTGAAGTATAATTGAATTAAATTGAAATATCAAAAAGTTGTGTGTGTCTAATTTGAGATTATCCATGGATATTAGCAATTACGTTTTATAATACATGATAACATTTACGGAAGTTACGTACTATGTAAGAAATCTCATTTTAGATGTGTGTGATAAAGAAAAGTAACGTAGTATAGGTAAATAAGTATATATAGGCTTGCAATGTGCGTTTAAATGGTCGACGCGCGAATCTACATAAATATGTGTATAATGTGTGCACATATTTACACGTTTGTATGTATGTATGTATGTGTATTTGTAGAGTATGCGTGCGTAATAACGTGCATTGGCGTCGAAACAGATGTCAGGGAAGAAATTCTATACGTAATTTACGTTACTTGGTTGGTTGCTATGATCAATTTTTCAGTTCAATGAACTTCGAAAATTTTTCCCTGTCGATTGATACGATTGATATATGATTGATATTTTATGGAAGAAAATTGGTATCAGAATGGGTTAAAAAAAAAATAAATAAATAAATAAAATATTGAAATTATGGATTTAGAAATTTTATAAAATATTTTATCACGCTGATCTATTTATGTATCAATCTATTCATCTATACGTTTATGATTCGATCTCTCTTAATAGGTTTTTAAAAAAAAAACAAATTTGTGAATCTTGTAAAATATTTTATCACTGATCGACTTATCCTATCCATTTATGATTCAATTGTAATATGTTAGAGGGAAAAATGTATAAGAATATTAGAATTTTGGAATTTTTGTTAAATATTCTATCCATTGATCTATCAATTCAGATATTCTATCAAATATCATTTATCTATCAATTTATCTATTCATCATTTATGATTTGATTTGAATAGATTAAAACAAACAACAAAATAGAAATTTTCGAATCTGTGAATTTTGTTGTTAAATATTCCATGATTGATTTATTTATCAATCAATCTATCAATCAATCAATCCATCTATTTATCTGTATATCTATCCATCTATGGTACGTTACTCGGTCGTTAACCCACCGTTGTAATTAACGAAGTGGACATGGTCAGACGGTCTTGACTTTAAACGATCATTGCGTTCAACGAAGAAGAAGGAGGAAAGAATGAAAAAAAAAAAGGAACAGGAGGAATCATCAGATAAGAATCGCTTGGAATTTCCGCTTACTCGGTTTTTGCATTATCTACTTTGTTTGCCTTTTTTTTTTAATTTTATTTTATTTTAATTTAGTACATTTGATTATATTTATTAAGATTTTGTTCTTCCTTCGATTACTCGATCTCAACTTCCTGTTGAATATTTTGTCTTCAGTGCCGAATCAAATTAAGTTGGGTGCTATACCCCCCATACGATCAAAATTTCGGGCTTTTCACAATCAAGTCAAGAAAACAAAAATGAATACTGTACAATAAAACTACGATTAAGTTATTAACAAAAAGAATTTCATAACATAACATTTTAATTAAATTTATTTAAAAAAAAAAAAATAACAACGTAATTTTCGTAGAATCTTAATGAAAAGAAATTTGAAGACTTAAGGGCCTTGTTGGGACTGTTTGATATCTTAGGTACCTATACCACTGATTAATCCGCTACTGTAATTCCTATTCATTTTATTTTACTCGCGTATCTTCTTCATTAATCATCGATGTTTACTTTCGATCGAGAATTCTTTCTTTTTTCTTCTTCTTCTTCTTCTACTTCTACTTCTCTAGTATGTTTTATTAAAGTAGCATAAGACGGTTGAATTAACGATGAGATAGGTGAACGATGAAAGTATTAGAAAGTCTAAAAGGCCAGATGCCATGCGTTAGTTTCCGAGCATTAAATCGGACGTGTAAAATGCGCGGGTGCAACGCGAAATGCAACTCGAAATGCAACGCAAATGTTGCAAAAGCTATGCGTTTCCGCGTGCGTCTCTTATTTGTTGTGCTATTTTCGCATGTAACCGCTTGCACGTGTTCTATCTATGTATTCCGACGTGTTTATATACGTATATGTATGTATGTGTTCGTACGTGTGCGTATGTTTGTGTGTGTGTGGTCTTCCCTTTTACCCTTTTCTCTTTCTCTTTCTCTTTTTTCCTTTTCCTTCTCATTTTCTTTCTTCACTATGTTTGCATTCCTGGAAAGTTACTTTCAAAGATTTACTACGTGTTACAAAGCTGTCCCAAAATTTTCCTATAAATTTAACTGAAACTTTCGAAGAAAGTTTATATACTATTGAAATATTTCACTAAAGAAATTTAATTAATACGTGTCACTCACATATCCAACGTATAAAAGGGAACAAAATTATTTGTTAGTTAAAACGCGTGTCAACTAAATATGTTGTTCAGTTTTCCATTGAATGTCATTTACAACGAACGTACTTTCACTGAATAAATTTTTCCAACAATATAATTAATCGATGCTTTTAGTATGTAATTAAGAGTGTAGAATTAGAAAGAAAATAAAACAAAACAAAATGATGAATATAATTTTATGTATGTACATAAATGTTACACTCGTGTGATATTATTAAAACAGGAAAATATGAACAAAATAAATGAAATTAAATGGTAGTGCTGGTGTAAAATTTACAAAAAAAAAAAAAAAAGAAATCAAACATTTTTGTTCTTTTTTGATTTAAAATATACCTTAGGGGGGTGGGAGGTCTTAAAATACGGTGAAAGAAATTTCAAAAATATATAAAAACAAGTTATATTACATTATATAAAAAATATTAATATATTGTTATTTAATGATTTTAAAATTGTACATTTATTTTCTATAAAGTAAAAATTTAGGTATAATTTTTATGGGTAACAATATATTAAAAATTCCAATAAACGCAAAAAGTATGTTTTCCTTTCACGAGTATACTTTCAATCTAATTTAGAATTAATGATAATTTTAGTACATAAATAAAAAAAAAAAGAAGAAATATATATATTAAATCTAAAAACGCATCCCTACCAACATCGCAGCTTCCTTCTCCTCCCCTTTCCTCTTCTCATCTTCACTCACATTACGGGCTTTTACGATATGTGGTACAACTCCTCCCCTCTCCCTTCTACCCTTTTACATTTAATAGAACTTTCGATAGAAATTTGCCAAGAAATGAAATGTTCCTTTTTTTTAAGGTTGATGAAATTTTTCATTCGAACGGACAATCTCGAAAAGGATGAGAGGAGAGGATAATATTTAACTCGTCCGGTACTTGTACTTCCTGGATCGTGTGCGAAACGATATATCTTATTATTATCGCATTATATATGCAAATTATAGGAGTTGAGTTAGTCTCGTGTTGTAAAGCGCACGCGTTCTCTTCTCTACATTCTCGAATATACGTTGATGATGATGGTGATGATGATGATGATACTGATAATGATTATTATTATTCTTATTATTTCTATTAATATTATTATAATTTCGATAAAAGTTACCAATGGACGTATTGTAGGTAAGGGAGAATTGTACGAGTTTTGCTAACTTAGGCTAGCTGGCCAGCTAGTCTAAGCTAGCAACCATAAACTCGTCGATAATATCCGTTAAGCGAGTATTTCTTCTTCTTCATTCTTCATTCTTCATTTTTCTTCTTCTTCTTCTTCTTCTTCTTCTTCTTGTACTTCTACTTTTACTTCTTCTTTTTCATTCTTCTTGTTTTACTATTATTATTACTGCTACTATTACTACTACTACCACTTCTACTACCACTTCTACTACCACTTCTTCTTCTTCTTCTTCTTCGGCTTCCTCTAAGGATTACTACACACACACACATATATATATATATATAAGTTTTACTGGAGGATAGTCACCCATGCATTTTGTGTGAACGAAGCTTAAAAAAGAATTTGCACACCTATCGATGGTGTATGCGAAGCCAGAGCAATCGTGATCCCTTTCATCGTCTTATCTTTTACCGGATTATTGCGTGAACTTTAGGTATTTTTTTTCCCTTTTTTTGTTTTTTTTTGTTTCTATATCGATCCATTTTCTTTGAATAATGTCTATTACAATTATTTATATTATTGTTATGAATTAATAAAAGATAAAAAACCGAGTTGATCTATTTTGTTTGTCAGTGCTAAACGAGAAGACATTAATTATTGAACAAAATTTATGATGTTACTTTTAACTGCAATAAAACTTACTATATATAATGTACATTTTTTAATATTCATTTACATTCTTAGCAATAAATAAAGATTTATATAAAACTAGTGGTTATTGGTTTAGTTATGCTGTTTATTGTATATATTGAATAGTAAAAATCAACTTTGAATAGATATTTTGAAAGGGATGATAATTTAATGAAACAATGATTGATCAATTTATAAATCGTGTTTTTTTATATAAAATTTTTCAAAATGATTGATCATCATACGGGATAAACAATAACGACGGCAATAACAACACGTGTATTTGATGTGTCTTAAATACGAAGGAAGGGGGAAAATAAATTGATGATGGGTGAATATTTTAACGCTCAACTGAACTCGAATATTATTTTCTCGTATAATAGATTTGTTATTCTCTATAAAACCAACAATTTTCTCGTTTGAAAATAAAAAAAACAAATGTACAATAATATATATGGGATATTAAAAATTGTAACACGAGAACAATGATTGCTTTAAGTATTAATTAATTTTTTTACATATAAATTTTATTCAATACGAACCGTGTGAAAACAAAATTAGTAGAAAGGTAGGATATGTAATATAAATACTTTATGATCTTGTATAAAAAAAAAATAGAGATTCGTTAAATTATTATTTGATAATTGTGTAAGTAAGAAAAAACAAATATAAAATAATACATATATGGGATATTAAAAATTGTAACACGAAAAATCTAAAAAAAAAAAAAAAAAAACGATAGTTTTAAATATTAATTAATTTTTTCACGTACAAATTTTATTCGATACGAACCCTATGGAAACAAAAAATTAGTAGAAGGGTAGGATACGTAATATAAATACTTTATGATCTTGTATGAAAAGAATAGAGATTCGTTAAATGATTGTTTGGCAATTGTGTAAGTCGCTTAAAACAAGAAGTGGACGTTAAATAGTTAACGTGATCGTCGGTGCGTGGACCACGATCCACATACGAAACAGTGCGAACGTTCTTACTTCGTGGTTAACAGCAGCCTGCAGTAGCAGTCTGCAGTAGCAACAACTGCAACAGCAACTGCAGTTGCAACAGTAACCAAACTCCATCGGTGGTGGTGGTGATGATGGTGAAGAAAAAGAAGAAGAAAGAATACTTTTAGAACTAACTAAAATTGAATTTCTATTTTCTATCATTAAGTTAAGAAAATAATTAAAAAAAAAAAAAAAGTTATGGGTTGCGTTAATTAAAATATATAATCTCGCGATGTGTTTTATAATAATAATTAAAAGTTTGTTCTTTATTGTTAGAATCACGAAGTTTAAATGAACGACGATGAGTCAAGTTTTGCGATGAGACCTGATCGATGATGATCTAATCTCGAATTTCCAATTGTGTTTTTAAGATCCTAGAGAGTTAACCAAAAAAAGAGTTTAGAATTCTTTTTGTTATTTTTTTTTTTTTATTTTCTTTTTTCTTATTTGTGAATTATTTTGTTGTTCTATAATTCGGCCGAATGATTTGGATACTACGATTGATATTGGTAAGATTGTTTTTAACTTTAACTTTTTATTTATATGTATATATATATATAGAATAAAGTTTACAAAATTTATTTTTATTTATAAAAGTTTACAGTTTCATTCATTATTTATTTATTTTTTTTTTTATAAAAGTATTTATTATTTATTTTTATTTATAAAAGTTTACAGTTTCATTTGTTATCACGAATTTTGATATTATATTATATATATATATATATATATATATATATATATAACATATATGTTTATATTCTTTTTCTATTCTCTTGTTCCATGGTGGGGAAACCATAGGAAATCGTTCAACGTTGTGTATGCGTGTAATCGTCTTCGTCTATTGGTCGAGACTTCGACTTTCAACTTTTCACATTTACCTTCTCGTATCCAACGTTTTAGTTTACCTATTCTAACTCCAACAACGGAAGCTTTGCAAAACCATCGAACGACTATTTACATTAGTATATATATGTATGCGTGTATGTGAGTGCATGTTTGCATTCGAATCGAGTAACAAGTTTTTCTATTCCTTCTTGCTTTTATATATTTTTTTTATTATTCTTTTTTTTTTTTTTTTGACGATGTTAAAAAGAAAAATACTTAAAAAATAATAGATACATTTTTGATCGTGAAACTCTGATAGAAAATACAAAATTGTTGAAACTTTTGATTAGTTTTTACGTTAACACAGTTATTTTGTTGATTTTTAGTTCTTTTTTTTTTTTTTTATCTTTTATAGAGAAAAACAGTTGCAAATACATGGAAATTTTTATTTTACACATGTATACAATAAATAGAAAATTTGTTCTTTTATCGTAAATGAGTGATGAGGAGAAGGAAGAAGGGGAAGGGGAGAGTTTTAGTCGGACAATAACAGTTATTCCACTTTGAAAAAGTTTAAGTACTTTCAAACAAATTTACCGTTCGGTGTTACATAGGTTAAGAGTACGTTAAGAGTACAATCAAATAATTACGTGAAAAAAAAATCACGACTTCTGATTTACTCGTATATATTTAGCCCTCATTATCAATTAAATAATTATTAAATAAGTGAAAAATAATTTAAAAGAAAAAAAAACAAATCTTTTTTTTATTTGTATACTTCACATTAAGAAATATACGTCGAGAAATAAATTTATACGTTGTAAAAAATATATATATATATATATATATATATATATATAACTTATTTATATAAATTTATATAAATATATTATTATACATTATTATAAATATTACATAGAAAACCGAAATTACTTTCTTGCCAACCCAATAATTTACCGAGGTTACAAATATATGGCAAAATTTCAAAAATAAATTTTTTTTTATTATTATGTAATAAAAAAAAAGAGTAAATTTGTGTAATATAAAGTTTATCACGAATTTTGATACGTCATATTATTTATTTTTATTTTTTTCATATACTATTCCATATATCTCTTATGAAACTAATGGCGTGGGGTTGGTGGTGGGTGAGGGGGGAAGGTGAGGTTAGGGAAAGGATGTGAGAAATATGAAAGAGACCTCGAAGAAATGAAATTCTTCGAGGATATTTATTATACTCCTTTCTTGTGCCATCCAGGCTAAGTAAAGTCTCTTCTTTCTTTCTTTCTTTCTTTCTTTCTTTCTCTTTTTAGTTTTCTTCTCATTCTTTTTTACTTTAACTTGTCGTTATTCGATCGCCTTCGGGCTTGAAAGCTTCAAGTAACGAGGACTATCCAATAACGGTGGTTCTTTTAAAATTAAATAAATTCAATATTTTTCAATTTTGCATTAACACTACGAGGGGTGATGGTGGGAGAGAACTAGTGTTATATTTATTTTTAACTTAAGACTATAAATAATCAAATAAATTATTGAACAATATTCCAGGAAGATCCTAAAGAATAATAGTACATTTTGTCAGATTTTTTTTTTTTAAATAATAATAATAATAATAATAATAATAATAATAATAATATTGAAAAAAAGTTCACTCACAGTTAGGTGACCAGTTGTTAAGTTTGAATAATTATTTTTATTTCTAACTGGTAACTCTAAATAATAATATAAATTATTGAACAATATTCCTAGAGACTCTATAAAGTATTAATAAATGTTGTCAGATTCTTTTTTTTAAATAATAATGACATTATAACAAAATTTATTCACAACTTACCTTAGCTAGTAAAATTTATCTAACTTATGGTTATTAAAACAGATCGGTGACCCGTTTAGAAAAATTTATTGGGTCAATCAATCCAATTGGCCCAATTTCGTTCAAGAATCTTACAACTAACATTTATTTTAAAAGATAAAAAATATGATTGCTTAAAAAAACAACAAAATTGTAATTTCTTCGTTAATAGTTACATTAATAATTTGTGTTTTTTTTTTTAAATTACTATTATATTATAGAATCATAGAAAATTTGTAGACACATTTGCATTTTCATTTGGTATTGCGTGAATGTTTTGTTGTGTTCGCATGTTTGTAGTATGTGTATTATATATATACATATAATACACGTTTATTAGAGAAACTAACTAGTATGATCCTTGATACGACGATGGTCAGGGCTATTTGCCATACTACGTGGGTAGAAATTATCTGAAATTCCATCTAACCTCGCTCTTTTGTCCGATCGTTTCACATACTAAAGATATATACATATATATAATATTGTATGGGTGTACATTTTTTTATCCATATACTTATTTGATCTAATGATAAATGTGAGTGAGATGGAACATTAGAAATGTGAAATGCATTTCTTGAATAAACACAATCGATTAAACATTTTTTTTTTTTTCATTTTGTATAATATTGAAATACAATTAGGGTAAGTGTGATGGATATTATTATACTACGGTTGAAAATTTGCGACATATTTGAAATAATATAAAAATAAATATTTCAATCAATATTTAACATTATTTTAATCCTTACCACTTTTGTGTTGAGTATCATTCGACATCATATTTCTTACATTAACTATAATGTTGAACTAAACTCGACGATTATATATAAATCAATTTTGAAAATAATTAAAAAGATTTTGTAAATACGATATTAACGAATGCAGAGGGTAAGGTTTTTTTTTTTAATAATTAATAACTATATTTGTGCATGAAATAAATAATAATATCTATCGTATTCGTGTAATACTTTAATATACTTTTATAAATTTTCAATTACTGAGTGTTAAATACTGAGAATAAAAAATATACAAATTAATAATTATATTTAAAATATATATATATATATAAATATTGAATTGTTATTCAAATGTTATTCTAACGATAAATAATAATATTTCATTAAATTATTCAATTTAAAACTTTAATCAACAATTTATATACTCACGCACTTATTTTACAGAGTGTTTTTATCTATTATCATTTATTAAATAGTAAAAATTAAATGAATAATTAAAAAAATAAAAAAGAAAGATAAACAGCAAACAATAGAAATTAAAAAAATATTTACTTATATTATTTAAAATATTTACTTGAATTAAAACAATAAATACTCGTTTGATTATTCATTAAATTCGTTTATTCATTCAAAATATTCTGGTTTGAGAATATTGTATATGGTTTATCATTTGCTATTGATTATTATGTTAAGAAAGGAATAGAGAAAAATAGATAAGTATATATATATAGAAAAAAAACAAAAAGGGAAAAGAAAATCCGTTTGGTCGACGAAAGGGAAGGAAGTAGTCGTTCAGTTTTGTTTGACTTGGCATAGGAAACTCTATGAGCAGCCCTACAAGAAGAACTACCAGTGATACAGAAAGGGAAAGAAAGAGAAAAAGGAAAATACAGAAAGAGAGAAAGAGAGATAGAGTGTGAGTTTTCAACTTGTTCAGTTCTCTTTCTCTCTGTATACTACTATTTCTCTTTTATTCTTTCTCTTGTTGTTCACACTCCTCGTAAATCGGTGAACCTTCGAGGAGACGTACCAGACATGCCTCCTTTCCTTTTTTGCTTTGATCTTCGGCCTTCCTTGCGAACCAAGTGCATACATGCGTTTTATTTTTCTTCTTATCGTGCCATACTATCTTCTTCTTTCTCTTTCTATCTTTCTTTTACTCTTTCATTCTACGTACATATGTTAGAAAGAAAGATGTACAAGAGAAAGGGATATGAATTCATGCGTTGAAACCATTTATCCTGAAAACTTTAACGTGTTTCAAGAAAATGGAACAAACAAAATAGAATGTGTGTGAGATAGAGATAGAGAAAGAGAAAGAGAAAGAGAAAGAGAGAGAGAGAGAGAGAGAGAGAGAGAGAGAAAATTTTGTTTGAATTTCTTAAGATATTATATTTATTATATTGTAATATTTAAAATTTTAATATTATGAATATATTTTTATTTTTTTATTTATATTATAAAAATATTTATATATATATATATTATATTATATTATATTTGTGTGTATTTTATATATATATATATATATATATATATATATATATATATATATATATTATAAAATTAATATAATATATATTTATATTATTTATTATAATATATTTATTTTTATTATTAGAGTAAAACAAAAGTTCGTGCATTTATTGTGTTTTTTAAGATAGAAGGTTTAAATGTTATTCAGACTGACACATTGTCCTCCATGATAATTCTTTTATTAAATATTGTTTATATATTTGTAAAAGATAGAAATTAAGATTATAACGATCTGATTTTACCATTTTTTTTTCATTCTAATGTAAATATTTTATCGCTCCTGCGCAGTAATGATTTCCAGGGACAAATTTTCCTCTAATATAAAAAGAATGCCTTAAAGTATTAAAATAATTGTTAATTAATTAAAAAAAAATGGGTATTGTGTAATTAAGAATCATTTCCTTGAAATTCACCTTCTTCATACTGACACGTTGTCATCTGTCAAAATACTTTTATTAAATGTTGTACATGTGTACAACAGGAATATTATTTGTAATAAATAGAAATTAAGATAATACTGTTCGATTTTAGCATTTTTACACATGCGCAATGTTATGCACCTGCAATGACGGTTCACCTTACATATATTCCGTGCATTTAAACAATAAAACGCATTTACTTCAATTAATTAACAATTATTTTAGTACTTTAATGTACTCTACTTACATTCAATGAAAATTTTACCTTCCTAGTCATTTCTGCGCAGAAGCGATCAAATAATTACAGTAGAATGCAAAAAATGCTTAAATTAGAACGTTTTAATCTTAAATGGTCTTTATTAGGAATATCATTATCGTTGTACACATGCGAAACATTTAGAAAGTCATATATAAACAACATTTCATAAAAGTATATTGATAATAGGATAACGTGCCAGTCTGCAGGTGAATTTCAAAGAGTACGGTACATAGATCATATATTTCGAGCTTTTAAACAACAATAAACATATGTCAACATTTATTGATTATTGTAAATATACAGGTAACAATACTTTAACGATACGGAAGTTGTTAATGTGTGTATTACCTAGATAAAATGCAATAAATCTTGATTCCACCATCTTTAACAAAACAAATCAGTTTATCTGCGGATTAACTAGGTAATGTTCACATTAATTAATGGTTTTCAAACTTTACCAGTAAAACACATATGTTAGGGTGAACCAAAAGTTCGTACATTTTTTTTATTAATCCTTTGAGTGCTGAATACTTTAACCGGAAATGTTTTGTAGGAACGGAATAATTTATTATAAATCAAATTTTAATAATAAATTATATTTAATAATTAAAATTTTTCTTTCTGTGTGAATATAATTGAATTTAATTAATATAAACGTTACATTATTTTACATTAATATTAACAAATACGTATATGCGTTGAACGACCACACTAGTAATTTTTACCAAACGCATATATGCGTCTATAGCACTCAAAAGGGTTAATATTTCCAAAATAAATTTTACAAAAATAATCCATTATTATGCAATTTTCAAGTAAAGTTTTAGCACAATAAATGTACGAACTTTGTGTTCACCCTAATAATAAGGGATTATATATATATATCTTTTAAGAAAGTAAAAATGGTGTCTTTCGTAGCAACCAACTCTTTTCCTTCCGAGTCCCCCCTTCCCTCTTTCCTTAAGCGCACGCGTCAACAGAAGATAAAGAGGAGAGAACGGTATATGTATTATATATGTGTGTGTATGTATGTATGTATGTATGTATGTATATGTATGTGTATTCTCTCGAGGATGCACCAAAAAAGGAAACGAGAAAGATACCACCCGTGCTTGGGAAGTCGTCTCTCGTAATGGCTCTTACGAAGAGTCCATCGATGCGTTGACTTGTTTGCTTGAATTTGCTGCATTTACTGTTGCTGTTGCTGTTATTACTATTGCTGTTACTGATGGTGGTGGTGGTGGTATTACTCTTGCTCTTGCTATTTTTCTATTGGTGTTAATGTTGATGTTGATGCTAAGTCCCACCTTATTTTCTATCCAACTCTCGTACTATGCAACCTACCAACCTACTCATGAGAAAGATAGAAGTTTCCTTGGAAGCCGAGTCACTTAACGTTTACCTAGAAAATATACACATATATATATATATATATATGACGTATGCGTGTCGTGTTAACGTGACATTTTTAGATATTAGTGAGATATCTATTTAAAATATTTTAATATTTTATTTTTTTTTATTTCTTTTATATATTTTTATTCCATTCGATGAGAATTTATTTCATCGTGTGTTCAATTAGTTGTTGCATAATAAATTAATAAAAAAAAAAACTCATCTTTTTTTTATTTCCATTGAAAAAAGAAAAATAAAGTAACTAAAATACTTTTCTAGGAACTATTTAATATTTAATTAGAATATAAAATGGTAAAAAGTTTTATTAATATCAAATTGTTCTTTTTATAGATAGTATCTTATATATAGATCTGTTTATATATATACAGATAAAGAAAAGAGAGAGAGAGAGAGAGAGAGAGAGAGAGAAAATTACTTTGTACTTTTATTTGAAGGAAAAAAGATGAGTTTAGGGAAAGGTTTAAAGAGAACATTGAAAAAGAGATGAAACTTTTCTTCTTTTTTTTTTTTTTTTTTTTTTTTTTTACTTCTCTCTCATTTTCCTGTTTTGATGCATTTCCATGCACTTTAGTGTTTCCTTGATACGTTCCATATATACCGGGTGTCCCGGTGTAATATTGATTATCACAGGCTTTTTTTTTATTTTTTTTTATTTTTTTCTCTTTCTTGACACAAAGGTGGACTTTTCTGAAGCATGCTACATTATGTGGGCAGTGTCCATGGCCGGAATCCATATTAAGAATTTATACCGTTACTCCGTTGATTATTACGAGAGTTAGTTTTGCATTGTGTCTACCTTACCAGACGTTAGAACTGTCCACTAATTAAATCTAAAGGGATACAAGAAGGTTCAGAGAAAATTTATCTCTCTCTGTCTCTGTGTCTTTTCTTTTTCTTTTCTTTTTTTTTTGTTTTTTATATTTCATTAAAAAAATTACACCTAACATTTTAATATCTTCACCTCTTCTTCGCACATTTATCATTTCATGGATCGTTAAATCATTTTATTGATATACATTAACATAGTTTTTTTTATTTTTTAACACCTTTTTTATTTCTTAATTCTTTTTTATAGTCTCCTTTTAGCTTCTCATTTCTTTTTAAATATCTTTATCCGTTATCCATCTAATTTTTGGTTTCCTTATATCGTAATTTTTTTTTTTTTTGTATACTTTTAACATAGATATTATCATTATACTATATTTTATTTCTATTTTATTTCTATTTTATTTTCATTTTTCCAATAATTTCTTTTTAACGTGTTTTTTTTTTTTTTTTTTTTTAATAGTCAAATTCACATCCCGATATTTTTGAAAATACCCTATGTATTTCGTTATTATTTTCATTTTCTTATCGAATATTAATTTTATATTTATAATTTACATTTGATTAAATTTCAAGTGCATTTAAAGAGATAACAATTTTTAACACTAGTCAAAATGACTGATGTATAAAAAAAAAGCTTTTTAAAGCTTCCAATCTTTATTTACTCTTAAAATATAACAAAAAATGTATAACAATAATAATTTTAATAGATAAATGTATTTATAGACATTTTTAAATAACAAAACGCTTAATTATTTACAGAAATCAAATGTTACATGAAGTAGAAATTTTGAATTAAAATGGCCCGACCAGTCAAAATGACTGGTCTGAAATATCTAATGTTAATTAACATTAATAATAATAAAAAAATAAGATCATCCGTACGATGATCAAAGATTAACATATTATAATTCCTTTGCAAAAAGTTTGATCGAACGAACGTGTTGTACCTATTTTATCTACTAGTAATGCAATATGTATTTCATGTCTTACATACACATTTTTACTTAAACATACACACACACATATATATATATATATATAAACGTTTACTGTATACATAGTATGTGTGTGGCTCTCTTTAAGCTATGACCTGGCATCTTTTTATAGACAAGAAGCCACGCGTATATAAAAGCACCGCTGCCTGGACGTGCGCACGTGCGTTGCATTCCCCGTGCGGACGCTTAAACGCGCCTCCGGTTTTTCTTCCTAACATTGTAAAAAGAAACAATTTTATTTTTCCATCGTATATACAATAACGGTGGTTGTTGTTATTCTATTTTTGTTTTTTAACCTCACCTCTTTTTTTTTATTTTTTTATTTAAAAATTTTCAATTACATCTATCACTCCCCTTCTTCCTCTTACTATCATCGTCATCGGTGT
Source organism: Polistes dominula (assembly GCF_049000335.1). Lineage (NCBI taxonomy): Eukaryota > Metazoa > Arthropoda > Insecta > Hymenoptera > Vespidae > Polistes > Polistes dominula. The sequence continues at coordinate 7,895,387 of NW_028300951.1, forward strand.
GCATAAAAATATTAGAGAGAAAAATGACATCATTGTTTGAAATTTATATTTAATTATATTAGATAATTAAACACGAAATGTTGTCCAATTTTTGGAAATTATTATTAATTATTTAATTTAAATGTAATACATTATTTTAATAATAAACAATTTTTTTCTAATTAAATAATAAATTATTAATTATATTATAATTATATTAAATAATATATTATTTAATTATAATTTAAAAATTTTTTTAATTAAATAATAAATTATTTAAATATATTTTATGCAAATAATATATATATGTGAACTTAAAATTGAATAATAATAAATAATTATATTATAACTATATTAAATAATATATTATTTAAATATATTATGCAAATAATATATATGGGAACTTAAAATTGAATAAAAGTGATTAGAGATATTAAAATAAATAATATTAATTACTGTTGATAACAAATATTAATTTTTTATTCGTAGTAGCATATTTATTTAAAAATAAAATGAAAAGTCAAATAGTAAATTTAATTTTATAAATTTTTATTTTATAAATTTTTATTTTTTGCAATACTCACTTTAAGAACCATTGGAGACTAATGCATTAACTGACACGTAATTTTAGAATAATCCATAATATACAAACTAGACTGGTGAGAGATGTGGGATTACCTTAAAAGGATATAAATTTAATTCTCTTAACGAGTTCTTTTTTTTTTTTTTTTGTAACATTTCTGTCGAAAGCATATTTCCATTTTTTCAATCGTTTTAATTTCTACAAATTTAACAAATTTTTTCTATTATTTTTAGATGGATAATTCTACTTTTTGTTTTTTTTTTCTTTTATTTTAATTTAAAATTTAGAATGGAAAATTTGTCTGTAAAAAAAATACTGTATTGATTTTTGCTTAAATTATCCAAGAACTTTTTATATTTTGTCTGTAATACTTTTTTTTTAACGAGTAGAATTGTATATATCTATGTGTATGTGTGTTTCTCGATATTTCACGTAAAACGTCATTCCAGATTTCTTTCCGTTCTTATCCCAACGAGTCGATAAAGAGACCATTGAAATATTTCTCAAACTCGAATCAGTATTCGAAGAAAAGATGAAGAAAATAGTAACATCTTCTTTCAGTTGCTATCTTTTATTCTTTGTAGAACAGTAAATCGTATTTTATAGTACTTATTCTCAAGTTTTCTAGAAAATCGAAATGATTTTGTTCGAACAAAGAAAAATGGTCACAATACAATTTTTATAAATATCAAACAAAATAAAATAAATTAATTTCATTATCAACAATTTTCTTTTTGTTTAAATAAAAAATTAAATTGTCTAATAAATCTATGCAATTGTTGTTGCCATAATTTACTGTTAATTAATTAATTTATTTATTAAAAAAAAAAAAAATAAGAAAACCAAACTCTTGAATAATCTAACGATCAATAATTATTGCGTATATAAATGAAATTAAAAATGTGTGTGTGTGTGTGTGTGTTTTAATAAAATGCATTAAAAATTCTATCCAAATTTATTATACATAATGTAAGAAACAAGTTTTTCTCGCGAATTTAATTAAAACCAGTCGTTTTCATTTAAAATATTAAGAGAGGGTGGAATGGGATGAGGGGTGTTTCATACGAAAGATTGAAAAAAATTTTTTCGTTTTATTTCTAAGAAAAGTTAAGTTAATGGTGAAGTGTATTAACGTTAAAAAATAGGAAAATGTTTTTTCTTCTTTATTTCTTTCTTCATTCCCTTATTCCCTTCAGAGTTGGTCTATTTTGAAGGATGACGACGTTTAATGGCTTGCGAACAAGCATTCTTCGATAACAATGATTTTTAAACTTTGCTGACCTCTTTTAACACGTTCGACAGATCCTCCTTTCCCCTTTTCCCCTACCCCTACCCCTACCCCCTCCTGTTCCATCACCCCACAGCCTCGCCCATTCTTGCGGTAAACTATCGTGAAAAGTAATATCGTGGAAAACTTTTCTATTACCTGATATAAAACTTTATCAAATATTATAATCAAGAATTTAAAAAGAAAATAAACAAAACAGAAAAATTCATTACGATTCGAATAGTAATTATTTATTTTTTTTTTTTTTTATAAATAAAAATACAACCCAAAAAGGGTGCCATCCAAAAAATGTAACCGTATTTTGATTTGTTTAAAAAGACGCGTGCTTGTATTTTAACATTTCGTACTAAACATAATCTTCTTCGTAATTTCAAAGTGTTCGGGATAACATTTTATTCTGTGACACCCTGTAGAACTCGATTATCCTTTTCTTTCTTTCCCCTCTTTCCACCTTCTGTAAAGACTTTAGGCTTATTTATTTTTTAAATTGTAAAATTTCAAAAACTTACAGCAAAATTTTCTAGAAAGAAATGATTCAACGTTTTTTTTTAAGAATTCTTGAGTTGTAATACGATCTTGTAGAAATTTTCTATATACCTTGAAATTAAATTTATTTTTTAAATTGTATAAACTTGCTAGCTAAGAAAAAAAAGAAGAAGAAGAAGAAGCCTTTTAAGAGAAGAAATTGATTTTAAAATCGTTTAGAAAAACTTCAAATACGATCTCAATCCTGTAATATAATATATTATGCTTGATGTACAATTAATTATTTAAATTTGTAAAATTGCAAACTTTTAAATAAAGTCTCTAAAAGAATAATTGATTTAATGTCGTCTTTTAAAAATCTTCTTCTGTACTTTATATAGCTTAATTTGTTATTTAAATTAAAAAATTTCAAACTAAAGAAATTTCTCCAAAGGGGGGAGGGGAGTGGGTGATGTTGGAGAGGAAAAAGAAAAAGGAAGAATAATTGATTCAGTATTGTCTAGGAACTTTAATCCAATCTTGTAGAAATATATTATACTTTTTGTTCAATTTATTATTTAAATTTGTAATATTTCAAATTTATAATTAGTCACCAGGTATAATTGATTAAGTATTGTCTAGAAATTTTAATCAAATCTTGTAGAAATCATTTTTTTATATATATATATATAATATATTTAATACATCACCATAACAATACAGCATCTTTTGAGAGGAGGTGGTGAAAGAGGAAGAAAAGAAGGGTAGGGCGGGTGTAGGACGAATAAGAACCCTGTCTCGAGTGGCTCGATAGTGAAAGCTTCTTATCTTTCTCTAAGCATGTGTTAAAAGATAACAAAAGGGAAGATGTGTTTAAAGTATAATGAAGGAAGATAAGAAAAGTAGTCTTGATAACAAAGTATTTATTATTTATCAATTTTTATGTATATTCTTAAGACACGAATGATCTTTTTTATTTTATTTTTTATTTTTTATTTTTCTTTATTTATATTTCTGTTGGTAATTGACTTGTGGAGGCGGGGTTTTAAAAAACAGACATGGCCGACTATTGTTATCCAATCAAATGGTTATCCGTTTATTTATATTCGATAATTATATTTATTTGAATTAATTTATGTTATCCTCTTAAGTGAGAAAGATATTTAACAAAGATAATTTTATCATTTCAATAGTATTTATTAAAAAAAAAATATTTATTTATCTTGTTAATTTATTTTAATGAATCTTGCGTTGCATTAACACTAGATATATCAGACCAGCCATTTTGACTGGTCGGACTATTTTAATTCAAAATTTCTACTTCATGTAACATTTGATTTCTGTAAATCATTAAGCGTTTTGTTATTTAAAAATGTTTATAAATCCATTTATCTATTAAATTTATTATTGTTAAACATTTTTTGTTATATTTTAAGAGTAAATAATGACTGGAATCTTTAAAAAGCATTTCTTTTTATACACCAGTCATTTTGACTAGTGTGGTAGAAATAGGTATAATGAAAATGGTGGTATATATATCTAGTGTTAATAATTTATTATATTACATATTGTGAAACTGGTAGTTTGTTTTTTAGTCATCAGATGTCGTGACTAAAATAATCAATCCATCAATAAATATTTTTATTAATTTGAGAATTTGTTTATTGTATTTTTCAGGCTAAACAACGTGCCTCCGTGAAATGGCTCCTATCGAAGGCATACAACAATCGAGTACCAGACAACCTTCGCGAGCCATATTATCGTGACCACGAGGTAAACGATTTTGTTCATTTTGTTTTATTTTTTTATTATTATAATTATTATTATTCATCTGAACAATGCATCACTGCAACGTTACTCAACCTTTCAATCTAAGAGAAGAATAATAATAATTTACATCTCTTGGGGAAACAATTATGAAATAATTGCAATTCGCGAGTTCAACATTTTTCAATTTTTTCATAAATATTCAAATTGGAAATAATTGCATTATATAAATTTAATTTAACTATCTCACATTTGTAATTCATAATTATTGCAATATTGTAATAGATTTAACTCAACTAGATAGTTGAATTTTGATCAATAAATTTATTTGTTTATTTTGTTGGATTTGTTAACAATAATCATATCGATGGAAAAAAATATAATCTTTCATAGGATTGATCTCGTTTTTGTTGAAATATATTTCCTTGGAAAATAAATTGTCACAAACACGTTGCAGAAAAACGTGAATCTTCCATTCCTGATGGCAGTTGATCCAATTAAAGTTTCAATTGTATTATTATTCTAGAACGTCGTACACATTTGTTATCTCTTAATCTTCTTCTTTTGTATTTAACAGTGAAACGTGTAACATCGTATCTTTTTCTTTCTATTATTTTGATTATTTTTATTGTTATTTCCAATTTTATCTAAATGCATCGATTATAGGAAATCTATTTTCTAAGTTTCGTTCAACGACCTCCACACGAATACTCACATACATACATGTTATGAAACTTTGATTATAAAAGTAATATCTAATTTTAAACTATTTGTAAAATATCATGTTTTGCAAAAGATTTAGAAATTATTTTTATAATAATCAATAATTTAGAATACGTGTTAATATTGAATATGTATGGTGTTAAATATTTATAAAATGTGTTTTTTTTTTGGATTTGCCATCATTTAGTTTGACACAAAATATTTATAATATTTATTATAAATAATTAAAAGATCGCACTTTCTTATTATTTCATTTATTCTATATTTATCATAATAATATTCATTTCAACTGTAATATCAAAGTTTCGAAACAACATCATTTCCGTACCATTAATTATCTTACTAATAACTCGAAGATTGTATTTCGTTTTGTGGAAAATATATATTTTTTCTGTTTAAAACCATCCACGAATGAAAGTTCAAACTCCTCTCCCACGAAGAATTGAGTATCTGAACTTCATGGAACATTAATTCTCGATTCTCCTATTGTCTATAAATTCTAACATAAATTATAGTATATATAGAAATACCCTGAGGAGGAGGGGGGGGGGTAATTTGTTTTCTTTTTTTTTTATCGATAAACGAAATTATAGATTTATTTATTTCAGTTATTTTTTTTTTTTTTTATTGAAGCTATGAAAAACTAAGAAAATAGTTTCGAAATAATTTGTTGAGTTGACCAATAGTTGTGAATAATATCAATAAAAAAAAAATTAAATTATAATAATAAAAAAATATTATATATTAATAATAAAATTATTCATTGAAAAGTATCAATATTGTTATTTATTTAGATTTATAATAAATTTACACGTGCTTGAAAATGTATTTAAAGTTTTTATACATTGATGATTATAATTCGACTAAATTTATTTATTTATTCCTTTTTTTATTGGGTCTATGAAGAACGATGAAAATAATTAGAAAATACAATTACAATCAAAATTATAATTATAATTTATAATAAATATATATATATATGTATTAAAATTGTAATAATTGTATTAATATTAATAGTAAATATATATTTACAATTACAATTATAAATTTAGATAAAATATAATTAAATATAAATGAAACATTTCTACAATAAAAAAAATAAAAACAAAAAGGAAAGAAAATAAAAAATACAAAAATCATTTATCACAAAACATTTTGTTGATAATACTCATTGATCAATTCAAAGAACACTCGTTCATCAATTATCTGTCGATTGCTTTCAAATAGTTAAAGTTTTAATGCGTTGATGATTATAGTTCGAGTTTTAAGAGATAGGTAAGAGAGATCCTGGCTGATTTCCAAGAGGTCGTTATCACATTGCACTCTTCCTCCCTTGCACTTACCCTCCCTTCCCTATATATATATCTTTCTCTTTCTCATTCACCTGAACGAAAAAGAAGCAACGAGTATCGTCATCCGATAATTGATCTCTTTCTTTATTCCTTCGGTTTTTCTTTTTTTTGTTCATCGTTTCTCTGTAGAAAAGAGAATCTCTACATCAGAAAAACTCTAATCGATTGGAATTTAAATTCTCCTTTTAGTTTTAAATCATACCGTTGTGAATCAAAAAGGAATCGTTAATTAATTCTTGCTTCATTATCTACTACCCGTTGGTTATGTGTTTGCTATTACACAAATTTTCTTTTATCTATTCTTCTGATTATTGCAATAGAATATTTTTATATCATATTGCAACTGTATGTGTGTGTGTGTATTTTTCTTCATTTCATTTCGTTTTAATTAAACTTATTTAATTAAATTATTAATCCTTATTTTTGAATTTTTTACTTTTTTTGTTTTGTTCATTTAACGACAATTTAATTGATTTACATCTATTTTCCTTTGATGGTTTTTTCTTACGTTTTGCAAATCTTCAAATAAAGGGGTGTTATGTCGTGTCGGGGAATCTTACACAGTATTATGTTTCATTCACATCAGAGTCACCACACACAGCAAACGTATTGTGTTGTGTTGTGTGCAGTAATACGGATCGATAATTCAGCGCAGAGGATTTATTATTTTTCACTTTCTTCGTCATCGTTCAATTATTTTCATGGGAATATTTTATTGATGATGATGATTATGAGATCCATGCTAACTCGTTTTTTTATTACATTTTTCATAATTGCAATTTTGTTTCTTGTTTTTGTTTATTGATAATACTAATATTGAGTTATTATTTGATAGGATCAAGAACATTTGAAGCCGCAGATCGTCCACGCACTCTCCAATGCTGAACTTTATTGTCTTGCTTTGGCGAATATTTATTCTGATCCAAATTATCACAATCAGAATCATTGCGGTATACTCCAAGCACTGGCGAGAAAGGGCGTGAACGTTGCCGAATCAAACAATACTCAGCTCACCGAAACGATTCTCATTCAAAATTCACCAATTAAAATGGTAAGAGATTGTTGTTTTGTAATATTTATTTGTAACGTATACAAATGATGATTTTAAATGAATGCAATTTATAATATGAAATGATATAAATATTGATATTATAATAATGTACATTTTAATTGTATTATAGTCCGCTCATATGACTGTGATAGAAGGCCTTATGGTCTTATACGCGAAGGAAGTGGTAACTGGTGATCGTGTCGTGTCAGCAATACGTCGATTTGATCCTCAAGCTGACGTAGAAGTTCCAAACGATCACGAGAAAGGACTTTTACTTTGGATAAGCCACGCTTCGCACGCGTTAATCGCTAAAATTCAAAGTGAGGAAGGTGGTGGCGATAAGACAAGATTACCAGAACTGCCAGCCGCTAAGGATTTTCATTCTCTCTGCGATGGTGTTGGATTAGCAGCCGTCGTTGCCTTTTATTGTCCTGGCGAATTGAATTGGATGGATATCAGGGTGTCTAAAAGACCTTCTGTTGCTGATGCCTTGCACAATCTTTCATTGGTACATACTTTTTGTACCAGATGCTTACCCTATTCTATTTTCCATATGCAACCTGAAGATGTTACCTATATGAGAGGGTAAGATTATAATTAAAATTAATTTTAATTTAAAAAGAAAAAAAGAATAATAATAATTATATATTTGATATTTTAAATGATCATTGTTTGAATAGATCCATGAAACCAAATTTGGTGGTCTTTCTGGCGGACATGTACAACGTTTTGGAAATTCATCCAGCCAAATGCGTACGATATCCTGGCGAAGAAAGGGCAATGCAATTCTTGGATGGTACGTGATATATTCTATGAATAATTGTATATGATTTTCCTCTGGATATATATATATATATACTTCCTATTTGGAAAGATCGGTTCGATCATGTTGACAGCCTACCTAGAATATTTAATGTATTATTTATAACACTGCGGGATTTTAATTATAAAAACCCGTTGTTACTTGGTGGTGGAAATTAATATATTTAATTGTTTAAGAATGTTTGGTGAAGGCTGGCATACATATTGCATCCGGACTTTTTTTTTACCCGTTCTATAATTTGTGTTATTTATACTTATTTTTTTCTTCCATGGAATTCCATTGCTATTGCAGGCAATACTTTTACATTTTATCATGAAGAAAAAAACATATCGTTTCGTTTTATTTATAATATTAATAATAATAATAATAATAATATTAAAATAATATATTTATATAATTTATGTTAAAACCTTGAGAGAGAAGGATTGCCTGCAATTGGATTGGTATCACGCTTTTTATCAGTGTCAATACACACACTCGCCCCCAGCCTTAAGAAACCAGATAATATCCTCAGCAACGAATAATAAAATATATCTATCCTAATTAATTTAATACTACTTTGTAAGCAGAAAAGAAAAAGAGAAAAAGTGTAAGAAAGATTAAACATAAATATATACATAAAAAAAAAAAAAAAGAAAAGAAAAGAATGAAAGAAAGAAAGGAAGGAAAGAAGGGAAAAAAAACATTTAATATGCAAAAGAAACTAAAGTGAAATTAAACGATAGTATATTAAAATATACAACTGTAATACTCGTATTTCCATATATTTCTATGGCATAATCTTCTTGATGCTTGACAACAACGCTACTATCCTCCTCGCCTTCTTCTTTCGTCAACTTCCGGTTGCCAATGAACCAATACTGTGTGTGCGTGCGGGTGACACGGGCAATGTGCAGCGTGCCCGCGCAATAGTCATGGCGTAGCTCATAAAAGAAGTCTACCACAGTCTATAGCTCCGATACCTGATCTGAGAAGCAACCTCTCCGTATCCGCGCCAGGCTTCACAGGTACCCACCACACGTTACCAAACCAATCATCAACTAGGTGGTCTTCTCTTGTGAATCGCGTTTCGCAGACTGACATGTTTTCACATATATATTATTATATTTATATAGAGAGAAACAAAAACAAAAATAATAATACATATGACAAATCTATAGGATCCAAGTGTTATCTATAGGAGGATTTCTCTACATTTTTAATTATACACATATATCTACGTTATATATACCTTTTTTGTATTGTATATATATATATATATATAGTATATACATATATATATATATATATATATATATATATATATATACTTCTTTACTTCGTTAGAATATTTCTATATTTCTCACATTCACTTATATTTCACATACGTTATACTTTCAATGTGGAGATCAGATCGGTATATATAGCTTCTTTACTTAACACATAATATATATATTTATATACACATATATACATATATAATTTTATACTTATGAAATATGTTATTTCTTTTTTATAATTAAATTCTATTAAACGAATATTATATATTGAATTTATATATATATGTGTGTATATATATTTGTGTGTGTTGAGCACAATTTTTTGCTGATTACTATTCGCTTTTATTGATGTTAGACCGTTCTCTTTGATACAACTCAGGGAAATCAATGATGATTATTAATAGAATGAATAGATTCGTTTTGTTTTTCTTTTTTATTATTGGTCAGTCATACAAATGCGTTTTCCATTTCTAAGAACTTATATATATATATATATATATAATTATAGTATTTATTATCTGTACTTATAAGTACAGGTATTAGGAGCGCACTTGCTTGTTACTAATCCATAATATATGCATAACATTCAGATCATTGTCATAAAGCGTAGCAATATCCCCCTTCGAACATGATTGCATGTAAATTACCATATGTTTAGCGAAAAAAAAAACATAAACACACATTTTTCTAATACGTGTGCGCGGCAATGGCTGCTGTGCTTCTTGCATTCGCTTAGAATTCTATTTATTTTGCATGAGGTTAAGACATCTTATTACCATAATATCAATTAATATACAATAACGTCACTAAATGTGGAAGAAAATTTAGGGTATTCATTTAAAAAAAAAAAAAAAAAAAAAAGATTTAAAAAAAAATATATATCTACTCCATGTTCAGTTAGTATGTTTGTTTTGCAATGTATATTGTGTATACGTATCTGTGTTATTTATGATTTTATATGTATATGTGTATGTATATATACATATATAAATATCATTTTTAACCATCTCATCATTCATTCCTTTTTCCTTATTTTAATTTTTTATTATTTCTTTTTCAGAATCGTTAATACGTTTAGTATATTTGCTAGTTAGTAGTTAGTAATTAATTAATGAAATTGTAATATTTTTATATGAATATCTTATATCTATATATCTTATTATTATATTGTAAATTAGACTTTTATTTTATACTAATTTCTTCGAAAATTGTTTAATCATGTATAGAAATTTTTTTCTATTTCTTTGCCTTGAAGGATCATGATTTTTTTCTCCCATAATAGCATTAGAATTTTAATATTGAGTGATGTTTAATCTCTTATTTTTTATGTTTCACATATTTTAGCTTAATTAATATGATATGTGTATATATATGTACGTATATATACAGAATTGATTTTTTATATTCACCATGTCTATTTTTACTTTCTTTTTAATGTTATTATTTTTTGTTCTTTTTCTTATGTATTTAGATATTTTTATATATTTGGAGTTTCGTGCGTAAATCCTTTATTCCAGATAACTCGTACGATTAAATGGTTTTTCTTTATTTTATTTTCTAGTTGCTAAAAGCGTGCCATCCAGTACTGTGAAGAAGTCGCAATCTTTGCAACAAACTGCTGAAAGTCATTCTTATGATGATAGGTATGCAATGAGTTTGAAACGTTTAATATTATTTTGATTAATTATTGATATAAATAATTAATTATATATTATAGAAGGGCAGGTAGTGAAGAAAGTTTCATAGTACATCGTGGAAAAGGTATTCCTACTTTAAGTTCAGTTGCCGATGAGAAAATAATTAGCAGAGCAGAAGCTGCAGGAAGACCGAGCAATTGGGAAGATCAAAGAAGAACTTCTTATGCAGGTCGTCGATCAAGACGTAACAGTGTTACCGATGATTCTCAATTGACCATTGAAAATTTTGGTGGATCTCAGGTATATTTTCAAACTCAGCATCGAATTTTGGAATTAACAAAAATAACGGATTACACTACGGAAGATTTTTTACGCAGGATAATTTACATAACTTTGGTAGAAATCCAGATAAAGAGGTAGGAGTGTATACTGGTAAAAGAAGTAGCACCGAACCCACTTTACCTGCACGTTCAAGTGTTCAGGATGTTTATGGAAGCGGCGTTCAACATATACTTGCAGATAATGGTTATAATAATGAAGAACCATCCAGGTTGAGAAGACAAGCCTCGAATTCTAGCTTGGATAATGTTGCCCTCAAGAGCATTTTACATTCCAGTGAAAATGATAATAACGATGCTAGTACTACGAAATTGTCCAGTTTTTCGAACCTCAGTAAACAAAGTATGGAAAAGGGGATCAATCTTACTTATACTGATCAAGATAGAGGAGATGATAATTCAACGACTAAATCTAATGTAACTAATAAAAAATATGGTCAAAGTAATGGAAATGGTATTGCTGAGAAAAAGACTACGTTTGCGACATTACCAAATACTACAACATGGCAACAACAAAGCACACAACATTCTCAACAAATGGAAAATCAATCGATCGGTGAGTCGATACAATTTTACGCGATTTATATATATTTATGTAATTTAATATTTTATTTTTAATATATTAGACGAAAATGGTGGTAACACCGTAATGGCCTCGCAGCTGAACAATATTAGATTAAAATTAGAAGAAAAACGTCGTCATATTGAAAACGAAAAAAGAAAAATGGAAGTGGTCATGTCGAAGCAACGACAAAAGGTTGGAAAAGCTGCATTTCTACAAGCAGTTACAAAGGTATATTAAAACAATGTATATATATCTAAAATAATTCTTAAAATCATTGATACTACACTACATTTTTTTTTATATTTATTCATAACTGTTTCTATTTTAGACCATGGCTATTAATGATTTGTTTCATCTTCATTGATCCTAGAAAATTTATCTATTATATCTTTCAAAATTTATTTATTTGAGAAACAAATCATTACGTGTAGACATGAGTCAAAGATTATATTATTCATTTCAAAATTTAGGCACGGGTGTTTAGTATAGATCAATGCATATAGAAAACACTATGAACAAAAATTTAGTGTGTTTCTTTTTCTTCGTCTGGTCATCGTTCAACAACATTTATGTTGCGCATACCTCATAACATTAATTATTGCATACACATATGTTTGTATTTAGATAGTAGTGTTAAGCATAATGCATCCCATGTTAATTTTTTGTACGATCATTCAAATTATGAATATTTGATGATTAATTATTAATCACAAAATCATAAAGTTTGAATCGTGCAATGCTTAATGTGGAACGATTCATTAATTTTTAACTTTGTAGATACTTTTTCTTTTTATTATTTTTTTTTCTTTCTTTTTTTCATCGTATATTTTATATCGTACAACTTAAAAGTATGTGTGTGTGTGTGTGTTTTTTTTTTTATTATTATATTAACAGAAGAAAATAAGCTTATGGAGTACTTGGTTTAAGGTAAAAATCTGCGCATCTTTTTCACCAATTCATTCATTTATTCGTTATCATAATTTTGTAGAGAAATTTCGATCCAACTTCTTCCATTTGATTTGCTTCAGTAATTTCGACTTTTTTTCCTTTTGGATTTTTCTCTTTGCATTATTGTAAAGTAATTATCGATAATACTAACAAGATTATTTTTAATACTATTCTTTTTCTCCATCTCTTTCAGCTGATCATGGTGGTAAGTGCACATTGATGCACATTGAATATCTTTTTTGTTTTTCTATTTATTTTTTCTTTTCTTATTTAAAAAAAAAAATTTAAAGGTTTATATATTCATTTAATTATCTTTAGTATTATTGCTTTTATGAATTATTTTTATGATTTATTAATAATTTGTATATATATATATGAAACATTTGGAAGAAAAATAATGAATGAACTTGTGAGATATGCATTTTCTTCTTATTTTTTTTTTTTTTTTTTTAATTTTTTGTTGAGGTGCTGGTGTGCATGTTTGAATTGTTTATTATTGATGTACATATATATAAAAGAGATGAACTTAAGCATTTTATTTATTACATACTTAGACAATTATTATAGAAATATTATTAAATTAAAAAACAAATCTATTGACACAATATAATCATTCATATATATTTAGAATTATTGCTACAATAGAGAATTCATAGATGCCATAATCAAGATAGAATTATCATTAATTTGATAAAAATGAACATTTATACATATAATAATATATTGTGTTAAAATTTATCCTTTAGTTGGAGCCATCGCATTGTTAATTGCCTATCCTCAGTTTTTTTTTCTTCTTTTTCTTTTCCTATATATCGAATATTTTTCAAATAACAAATTTAGAACAGAGTTTGCGCACACGTAGTAAATTAGCTTCAAACCAAAAAAAAAGATAAATATTATATATAAATAAATATATAAATATGATTTGCAAGAAATTTTTTCTTAATTAAATAAGCTTTGGCTCTTTGATGCTTGAACGTAAAATAAAAATCTGGTTATGGACACACGCACTCTTCCATGGTGTACAATGGTTGGTGGCGGACTCTGAGTACTTAACAAGGCACGCTGGTTGGGCTGGTTGCAGGGTAAGGTAAAGTCTCCTTCCTCGTCGACATCTGGGGGGGACAGTCCGGAAGAAATTGGTCCCCCCACCCCAGTAACCTCTGCATCTTCGGGGGAGACCCCAACAAGTGTATCTGAGGCCAATCCTGTACCCCCTCAACAACCCTCTCAAGAAAAACCACAGAGACCCTTCTCGCTCAAGGTACGACAACTATTTACAAAAAGGTTTCTCTCCAGGCGGGAAACTTGGACGTTGTAATGCAGCAATAATTTTCTATTTCTTTTATATATATATTTTTTTCTTTTTTCTTTTAAATAAATCAAATTAATTAATTAATATGTGCTTTTGTATGGCTTCGAATATATATATATATATATATATATATCAGTCAGATTACTTTTGGTTCATTTTCTTTGACGCATAGCATTTAGCGGCAAATTGATCTAATTAAATAAATCCTAATTTTATTTTTATATATCTCATCGTTGAACGAACAAATTAAAAAGAAAGGCTATCAATTTCTAAAGCGTATGATTGCTTTTTTTCTTCTATTAAATCTTCATGGTAGAAATCGTTCGCATTTTATTTTTTTGTTTATTGTTCTTTTTTCTTTTTATATAACAACCAAATTAATTATTTATGCTTTTTAGATGATGATAATAATAGTTGAGTATTCGAGGAAAACGAAACAATTTGGAGTGTAATTTTTAATTATAAATATTCTATAACAATTATCATCCTATTCCCTATAAACCTTTTTTTTCTATATTACATGAATAACCAATTGTGAAGTGTGCATGATGCAGTACTAAACACTCTTGAGACAATGTTTGTATGCTACTCACAAGCATATTTTTATTAATATTTCTCTTGATTATTTTATTTGTGTTGCATTTTGATTTTAACATTAAAAAAAAAGGTTTCTTTTGTTTTTTTTCTTCTTTTTTTCCTTTTTATGGGTTATTGTGTGCGTATGGTTTTCATATGAATGTTCTGTATATGATTTGATTGTTTTTCTTTTAATGATTATTTTTATTTTGATTTGTATTTTCTTTCTATTGCTTTGATTTAATTTATGTCACTCTACGGCACTTTTTATTAATTTAATAAAAACAGAAAAAAAACTGATCACTAATTTTATTCATTAACTTTTTTTTTAGTTTTTAGTAAACATAATATGATTCTCTCGTTGTTGTTTCTTGTACAGTAATACAAAAATATTGATCAAACATATCTATAAATGTGAAATATTTTTAGCAGATCTTCTTATCACGAGTATTGTCAACTATTTTTGAGAGAATACAATAAGTGATTTTAAATGTATATTTGTAATATTTATAATTTCATATTTTCTATTATATTTTATAGCAAATATTTACTATTAACACTAATATTTTCGATAATTCACTCTTTCACACGCTAGACTATTCACAGAGTTGTCTACAATATTATGAATAAATGATTTAATATTTGATTAATATATGTATGCACAGGAAATCAGTGAAGATGTTCGAGATGTAGAACATAAATGGTTGGAACAAGACGGTAATGCACCATTTATTGAAACAAGGCGTACACCGGACATCGAAAATATGGATTTAGATCAGTATCATCAATCAATATCACTGTAAATATATTTCAATTAAAATGATGTAATTTTAATGTTGTTTTTATTGTAAGAATATAATTATTATTATCCATATATTTTGAATACAGAATGAACAACAGTCTTAGCGAAATACAAGCCGATATACAACGTTTAGCTAATCAACAAAATCAAATACAACAACAGCACTTGATGACGCAGCATCAGCAACAAATGCAACAACAATTGCAACAATTACAAAGTCTTAGTCAGCATCATATGCAAGTAAGAAATAAGATTTTTATTTAATTGTTTGTTCTTAGATTATTTGAAATAATATTTTCATTCTTGTATAGCCTTTTGGCATGTCTCCGATGGGTACGTTAACTCCGAGAATACAAGATTCTCAACAGTCACAGTTTTATTTACACGATCAACCGCAATTGCAAAGGAGAACGTGGGGACAACCACCACCAAGTCAGAATTTAGCTAATGAAATGACTAATGTAGGATATCAGCAACCTATTGATTCGCGATTTAATCCACAAACAACTGGTAAACAATTTCTTTTCATTTTATTATTTAAAATAATAAATAAAATAATATACTAAATATATTGAATTATTTTAAATTATTAATAGCTTACCAACAAGATATGCGTTTATATCATCAAGATACAAGAAGTTGGAATACTCATCCACCTCAACAAAAAGGTTTTGTATTTCATGAAACATCCCAAGAGCCAAGGTATCTTAATGGTGGTGATCATAGTCTTTGTAATAATCAAATGAATCAGCCTGTATCTACTTATCCAACGTCTGCATCACTTTTTAATCAAACTGGATCAACGACTGCTAGTCCTCAACATCGTAACGCCGTAAGATTATTTTATTATAATTAAAATTAGAAAAAGAAAATGAAAGACCAAACAAACACAAAATACTAGTTGACAAAATAATATTTATAATTATATTTTACACATATAGATTCATCGAATTAGTCAGTTAATGAGCGAAAGTCCGGAATCGAAAAGGCCAACTGTACATCATATTCCAATAACTTGCGAAAGTCCTACAGAAAAAAGACAATGTGGTACTTTACATACTCCTGTTCCAGCTCCACCTGTTGATGATATGAAACCACAAAATATATCATTCATTGGTTAATATTATATTTATAAATCAATTATCATTCATTGAATTATATAATAATAATTGTTAATTTAATTTAATGATATTTATTTTTAGGAAACGATGATGAAGTTGTACATGGTATACGAGGTTTGCATATTACTTCAGGTAGTCGAACTTATAGGATACCATCTCCAACTAGGCCTTCCATATCACGAAATTCTTTTCAACCTCATCCATCGCTTAGAGAAGCAACACCATCTCCTTCGAGAACTCCAGAAGTTACACCGCTCGATCCTACAGATGCAGGTGAAAAAGGCTTCTACATTTCCTTTGACAATGATGTGCCTAAGAAGCCAAAACCAACTCTTAGACTTAAAAGAACATCTCCGAAGAAGGTAATTTCAAAATTATGAAAAAATTATGAATTATATTGAAATACTTGTTATTATTATTATTATTAATATTATTAAATGAAAATAATTTTGTAGGAAAAAAGCGTATCTTCTTATATAGAACACGAAGACTTCACGGTGCGTACGGAGTCACCGCCTGTTAGTATAACAGATAGACAAAAGCAGTTGGAAGCGCATAAAGATTTAGAAAGAGAAAGACAACGTCAAGCAGAAGAGAGAGAATTTTTAAGGCAAGAAATGAGGGATAGAGAATTGCAAAAGGAAATGGATAGAGAACGTCAAAGAGATAGACATCGTGATAGTAGCGCGGAAGGTCGTCAATCAAGTGCCGGTTTAGTTATTGGAAAGCAATTAACGAATCCTGATCCGGTATGTATTTGTAAAAACGAAAACAAAAAAGAAATCATAATTATATTATTCGATATTTATAACTGTACATTGATATTATTTACTACATGGTTTATTACATGGTACTTTTTACACAGAATTCATTAGACGAGATGGAAAAGAAAAAGGAACGTATAATGTTATTATCATTACAAAGAAGACAACAACAAGAAGAAATGAAGGAAAGAAAGGAAGCTGAAGCTCAAGCACGCAGAGAACAAGAGAAATTAAAAGCCGAAGAGAGATCGCGTAAGAAGGAAGAGGAAAGACAGAGGAGAGCTCACATTTTAGAACAATATAAAGTTAAGAAAGCAATTGAGGAAGCTGAGAGAGAAGTAAGTTAGTTATAAATAAATTATCTATTGTTTATTATTATTCTTACAGATTTAATTATGTCATTATCATTTCTGTTAAATTTTTAGGGAAAAGTCATTGACAAGGATTTGTTGAATGCAATAAAACCAACCAAATTACGTAATAAGACTGCAACTACGCGTCCACGACCAAAGACAATTCACGTTGACGCCGGTACGGAATTGGATTCTGGAGCTATCACGCCTAGTCGTGGAAAGAAAGGTTCTTCCTCTAATTTGAGTACAGGTAGGTTTTTCTATTATTAAATTGCATCGTAATCGTTTATGACGATTATTTATAAATCCATTTGTGTTTCTTAGAGATAAGATTATGTATAAACTTAATTCAAATTTGTCACAGCTGTTGTGTAGACATTTTTGTCAACGATAGGATTATTATTAATACTACGATGAGCTTTTTTTCTATACATATATACATAATCGAGTCTCTGAGAAAATAATATAATCAATGTTGCAACATGTGTATTATTCACCCATCTCATTGTAATAATCTAACGATAGTAACAATACCTTAATGTTGTAATTATTGCATTTATTCTTTGCATGGCGAAGATAAAGATAAAGATATTTATTTGATTTTTTTTCTTTATTTGGCAAGGCCGACTTTGTATTTTTGTTCACTTTTTATTTTAGTGTTTCTTCTTTTTTTATTATTATTATTTTTATTTTTTTTTTACGATGTAATATCTCACCCTATCACGCGCGAGCTGCAAATTTTCTTATTTGTGCTATCACGTTACGCTACAATTGATAGATTAGGATATAGTTGATATCATTGAAAATATTCATGTATAATTAGATTTTCTTCTTTTTTTTTTCTCCTTTTTTTCTTTGTTCATATCTGATGACATATATACATTATATATATACATATAATACATATTAATACATATAATAAATAAATAAAAATACTATCAAAGCAAAAACTAGCGTGTAGCAAAAGAAAATTCGTGCCGATTGTTGTGTTTGTGCACTAACACACTTACTGTAGCGTCGCTGACTTCACCAACGATGAGGCGAGACTACTACAGAGGTTCGCAGGACAGTCTTACTGCTGCTCACCTTGATGACCGACGTTCCGGTCCCCTTTATCGGGGTGGCAGTCTCAGGGGTATGCACTACACACACTCTCCACTCGCATTATCCTTAATAAAGTTGCACCACCAAAGAAATATTCTTACAAACTAAATTTTATATTCTATATTGTATTTTTTTTCAAAAACAAATACGTTCACAAACATAAACAAATATCAGGAATAACACTATTACACTTAATAGTTTTTATTTTAATATCATATGACATATTCTATAGGACAAGTGTTAGACGATATTCTAATACAATTACCTAATGATAATTATATATTTGTTTGTGCATCAATGCTAATAATATTATTCAATTTGAATTAATTGTTTGATTATTTAATTGGGTTAAAATGAAAGTTTAGTTTATCGAGTAAGTAGTTCGTTAATAATTATATATTGATGAACTACTTTGTAGAATGAAACTTTCATTCCAACGAATGATTAAACAATTAATTTTATTGTTAATCGAATGTGATTATTATATTATTATTATCATTATTATTATTATTATTGGTTAACATTATATGTAGTTAACGAATTATGTTTAATTATCTTTTTCTTTGGTCACTGCACTAGTTTTATTTTTGGCCCTTATTATGCATGCTTGAGATTGATTTTTTGATATTTCTATATCGCTAAGAATAATGTAGCTTAAAATTGAATTATCTTTACATTTATTCATATCGTTAATATATATATGTATAAAAGAAAAGAACTTGATTGTAATAGCGCTACCCTATTTTAGTATCTTCCGTAGATTCACCCGATGACGGTAGAGGTTCTTCCCCATGTCGAAGCGTTAAGCAACTTGGAAGACGTGGTTCCTACAAAACATCGAGAGGTGGGTTTAATATTAATTATAAAATGAATGCTAAATGATGTTTTATATTTTTAAACGTTTTGCTTGAAGATAGTAGAGATTCATTGCAGGATGTATATCTATCACTGGTATGGGCCGCCTTACATATATATATATATATATATATATATATATATATATATATATATATATATATATATCGATCTTACAAATGTTGAACGTTTTATTATCATTAGAATTGTTGAATTAATCTCTACAAATGACCACGATGAGAAAAGGGTTGTTTGAAGGGTACGACATTTTTATTTCCCCTTTTTTCTCTTTTATTTTTTTTTTTTGTATTTTTTTGTCTTCTTTTTTTAGTTCTCTTTTAATTTTTAAGTAGCGCCTATTTCTCGTAGTAGTCGTTAATTTCAGTTGGAACGCAACATTATTCTGCACCATAAAACTGCACCGGCTACCTTGACTTGTTGAAATATTTCCAAGCGGACATGGCTCGTAGTTAGACTCATACCTTCTCCTACGATGCAATGACGTACGATTGAAGCATCCCCAAATACTATTAATCTTCTGATCGTACATGGCGTTTAAGTGTAACAAAGGTAAACGTTGCATTATTCCAGATGTGCAGGAGCCTCAGCAACAGGTTAGAGGCAGGCCTAAATACCCGACTTACCAAAACTTTAAGGGAAGAAAATCTAATTCCTTGATGAATTTGTGTGGTAAGAAGCACCAGTGACTTGGAATATCGTTTAATTATTCCCCTTTTTAAACTATTATTATCATGTGCAAAAGTCTTTTTAATGTCCCACCACACTTGTTCTAATTTTTGTAGGCAATAAAAATAGCTATTGTTACACTGTAGTAGCATGGTGGCAGATTGGAGCACAGGTGGCAGTGAAATATTTATATTCACAAACACGTACACACATCACAGTAGCCATGTTTTGTCTGTCGTCAAAATTTCACCAATATATTATCTAATTGTTGTATTGTATTACTTCTACTAACATTATTAATTAATGCAATTCAAGAGATTGTAGATTTCTTATTGATATTGGTGTAATTTTGACAGTGTCATTTATAAGATATTTCCTTTGCTATTGTAGATAATTTTTCAGTTGAGGCTTCTTGGGCTTTGTTGTTGTACAGCACTGGTTATGGGTATATGTTCTCTTCGGTGTCTTTTCAGATTATTGTTGGTGGTTCCAGTTCCCTTTAAAAAAAAAAAAAAATATGAGAAAAGAAAAAAACTAACCTCTCACTTTGACTCATATTATTCTGAGTCCTG
Organism: Polistes dominula; assembly: GCF_049000335.1. Lineage (NCBI taxonomy): Eukaryota > Metazoa > Arthropoda > Insecta > Hymenoptera > Vespidae > Polistes > Polistes dominula. The sequence goes on from NW_028300951.1 coordinate 7,916,314, forward strand.
TATCATATCAAATTTTTCCCTATCACATTCTTCTTGAGATATATATTTGTTTTATCGTTCCTATCTGTTTTTATTTCCAGGTGTTAATTATGGTATCGAGGTATAGCAAATTCATAAAATGCGTCTTAAATTTTCTAATAATGTGAATAGATTTAATATTTTAATATTATTGATGGTTCTTTTTGTCAAGTTTTTGTAAAGTGAAGAGAAGAAAGCTTTGTGAATTTGGTATACGTATTTTGTTTGTCTAATTTCGTAAAATTAAAAAAGAAATGTCGAATGTTAACGAAAACGTCCATAAATTAATTCTAGATATAAAGCAATAGAGTTTTTAAATTTAAAAATGAAATTGTTCGCTAGTTTAATCAATAATCCCCAATGAGAAATTAGTATATTAGAATAAGACAGTAGTATTATCGTTATTAGATTATTCCAAATTATAAATTAATTATTGACAAGATTAAAAGTATGAAAATTAATACCGTGTAAAATAGAAGCTTTTTCATAAATGTTAAGCTACATTTATATACATATATATTGGACGCAAGCTATGAAGATGGATATTTTTGAAGTGAGCAGGTTTATCAATCTTTTTTTCTCGTAAGTCTTAACAAGTGACTAATAATATATCTTTTGAATTTACTAAGAACTAACAGTTCTTCTAAGACTTATCAAATTTCATATTCTTTCTCGCTTGGATGGGTCACAACAATCATTATAGTATAATATAAATATTAATATAAATATAAATATATTAATAGTAATAATAATAATCATAATAATATAATTTTCAACAAAATGTTCTCTATCTTTGATAATTTATAATTGACAACTTCATTTACAATTAGTTGTTTTTTTTTCTTTCTTTCTTTTTTCTTTTTCATTTTCTTTTTATCAATATGGATAAGCTACGTATGTCCATATTTTTCTATCATTTATTTCTATCTTCATACGTCAAGCTTGCGTTCGCAGGTTCGAGTAGTGATCAAGACGGTATGATGTGTCGGTACACAGATACGGATAGCGGATTGGGTCGAGCAACACCACCTAGACGTGCACCTAGTCCTGGTATGGGAAGTATGAGACATCTTCCATCGCCATCGGGTCCTGGATCCTTGCCACCTGGTCTGATGACCAAAAGAAGAGTCTTCGATGATGGTAGCAGTGATATCAGCAGTACGCCTAGTTCGATGATGGATTATAGTGGTAATTATAATCCTAAAAAGTTTATTCAACAAATATTTCATTGTTAAATGAAATTTGATTAACTTATAAATTTAATTTTATTTCAATAGGTCCAAGATTGTATAAACAGCCTACAACTAAATCGAACCGCGGTATTATGTTAAATGCCGTCGAATATTGCGTATTTCCTGGTACGGTAAATAAAGAAGCTAAGAGAAAGGTTTTAGATGAAATAGCAAGGTCCGAAAGCAAACATTTTCTCATATTGTTTCGAGACGCTGGCTGCCAATTCCGTGCTCTCTATTCATATTGTCCAGATCGAGAAGAAGTATCGAAGTTGTATGGTACTGGACCTAAACAAGTCTTCGATAAAATGTTTGATAAGTTCTTTAAGTAAATATCTTTATATAATAATTTATTTATTTATTTATTATGATTAAATATTATTTATAAATAATATAATTAATGTATTATGTGTGTTTTTTTTTTTCATTTTTTTTTTAGATATAATTCTGGAGGAAAGTGTTTCTCCCAAGTTCACACAAAGCATCTGACTGTAACCATAGATGCCTTTACGATACACGACAGTCTTTGGCAAGGTAAAAAAGTGAATTTACCGAACAAAAAGAACATGCCTCTCGTCATATAGTTTTACACAAGTGTCACTCTTAACATTATGCTACCACGCCCTCTGTTGTTCATAGTTACTATTTTAATACAGGCCCATATTAAATTAATGCAAAAATTGCGTTCTTAGTCAATTTTATAAGGACACCCCGATGGATCGGTGCTGACTCGATTATTAAGAATTGTGTTTGTATAACGATTTATGTGCGATCTTTTTAAGATACCTGCCCTCCCTTTTTTCTTTTTCTATTTCCTTCTTTTATAAGATCGCACACTAATAATGTTATTTTTAAACAAACAATGGTCATTATAATTTTTTTTCTTCTTCTTTCATTTCTCTTGTCTCTTCCCATCTTTCCTATCTTTTCGTTTGTTTATTTGTTTCTTTTAACATTTTTCTGATTTTTTTTAATTGCGTTCTGATCTCAGCACCGATTTTTGTGTCATAAGATTACCAATATCTACGATAGGAACGGTTTGTTGCCGATGCGTAATATTCGTGCGGATTAACTCTCGACATGTAATCTTGTAATCACGTAAACTGCTGTTGTGTTGCAAATGGAACGCATGACTGATATCAACGTGTTATTCATTTTCCTAAGTTTACTTTTGCAAAAGAAGAGAGAGAGAGAGTGAGAGAGAGAGAGAGAGAGAGACAGAAAGAAAGAGAAAGAAAGAGGTAGAATTATCGCATTTTTCTCATGTTAACAAAATAATAATTAAACAAAAAAAAAAGAACAAGTCTTGTCTTTATTATAGTGCATACAATGACGTGATTCGCACAGGTTTCTTTTCCATCTTTTATTTAGATTTAATAACAAGAAAAAAATAATAATTATTAATATTATTATATTATTTTTTATTATTATTATTATTATTATTATTATTATTATTATTATTATTATTATTATTATTATTATAATGTAGTACGATTGATTTTTATAAACAAAAAAATTAAGCACAGACGAGGGATCATTGATTTTCATATAGAGACGTTTATAGAGATGTGTATTTAATTAATTAATTAAAAAAAAAGACATAAGAGTGATATTTTGTCGTTAATGAATAATATTTATGTCACTAAAAAAAAATTACTATATCAAGCTCTTTAGTTCGCTTCAATTTATAATTTAATTTTATAATTATAATAATAATAATATCTTTTGTTTCTTTTTTTCTTATTCTTCACATATTTACAATTAACTTTAGATGTATTAAGAACAAATAAACAACAAAAAATGATACTTCGTCTGGTATAGTATTTGCAACTGTTGACGGTTGTATCATATGTAGCGTAATTTGTAATAATTTGTTTCGAGAAGAAAGAAAAAAAGAAAGAAATAAATGAACAATGATAACAGCTCGCAAACTATAAAACGAAGAAGAGGAAGAAGGAATAAGAAAAGGAGGTGGAAGAGGAGTTTTGTAAATAAATAAGTTGAGAGTGGAAAAAAAAATTAGTGAAGAAAATACCAAATCAGCCTTATGGTCAATCTGGGCATAGTATATATATTATTTAAAAAAATATATATATATACATCATGCAAGGATGTGTTTTTTTTATGATATCAAAGAATATAATATATACATGAATTCAAATTGAACTAAAAAAATGTACCGTCAAAATTGTACGCTACTGAAAAGAAAAAGAAAAAAAAAGAAAGAACGAATAATTAGATTGCAACTCATCAAAGAGAGAGAAATAAAAAAGGAAATGAAAGAATGAAAAGACATACTCGAGATTAATATTTTTTAATTATTAACAAATTCCGTTGTCTCTCTTATAAATCCTCTTATAAATAAAAATTAATTAATTAATTAGTTAACTAATTATTTAATAATTAATTAACTCTTTGCGATCATCTTGTAAGAGGAGATAATGGAATATGGGTTGGTGTGTCGTTGTTGTTTAATTATTTCTATTCTATATTATTCAGTGTATTGTGAAAATGCATTGTAATAATTGATAAGAACAAATTTAACACTTGTAATATATATCTCTTGTAAAATTATCTTTGGCCTGACTGATACAAGTTTTGCATTTCAAGTTCAACTTTATTACAAATCAAATTCCGTTAGCGGATGGTGAATATCATTTGTCAAAGATTAAATTTGGAAGTATAGAATTTGCATGCGTAATATATAAAAAAATAAAATGCACCATCCATAAAACTGTATTCCTCGGGAAAAGAAAAAGAAAAAAGATAAATAATTCAACAAAAGATACGACGAAGGATCTTGTAGTTGTGTAGTAAAACAAAATAGAAAAGTCAAATTTTAAATGCATTAGCACACGATCATTCTTTTCTTTTCTATTTTTTATTCTATATTTTAATTTATCCTACATGAAAGTGAATGTTTTTTTTTTCTTTGTTAAATATCGTAGAGAATGTGACATACATTAGTTGAATTATTTTTATTTTTTTTTAATTTTTTTTATTAGCAGCGTTCCGATTATATTTTGTTCTTTTTTATCTTATTGTTTGTTCAATTTTTTTTATACATATATAAATATATATTTATATATACATATAAATAAGAAAATGAGATATATGCCTAGTATGTATATGATGGTGATTGATTATAATTAGTTTGATAAAGTATAATGGAAGAAAACTATTTATATTGTGCCATAAATTGAACTTGCGCCTTTCGCGTGTAAAACCAGCATTGGAATCTTTATTAATTGTCTCTTTGGCAAACGACGAATCTTTTAAATGAAAAGAAAAAGAAAATACGAGTTTTTTAATACGATAATATTATATTCCTATAATAGATAACACGATTGAATGGATAATATAGTGATTAGATAGATACGCGCGCGATAAATGAAAAAATAAAATAAACATTTTATAAACTAGTATATATGAAGGGTCTATCTATTTAAATATAATTCATCATCATTATTATAATTCTTATTTATAATTATTATTATTATTATAATTTTAAGTTAAGCGTAACTATCAACGAATTACTATTATTGTTGTTGTTGTTATTATTATAATAATAATAATAATAATAATAATAATAATTATTATTATTATTATTATTATTATTATTATTATTATTATTAATGTGATGGTAGAGTTGCAATATTTGATTTCTAAACATTGTTTTAACACAACCAACGTATTAGATTCGAATAGACCCTTCATATTTTTGAATTATTAGAAACACACACACTCATACGTAATACGGAGAAAAGGACATATTTGATTATCGTTAATAAACAAAAACGAATAAAAATTATACGACATATCGAATTTTCTCAAATTTTCTGCAGTCATGTTTCGGAAAAGAATGTTAAAAACAAAGAAAATAATAATAATAATAATAATAGTAATAATAATAATGGAAAAAAGATATAATATATATTTTTCATCATTAGGCAAAATGAAATTGTGAAATTTTGTCAATTGTTCAGAATTAATTAGTAATGTTTTTTGTCCCGTCAGGATTCTTTTGGTAGGGACTTAAAAAATGGAAAAAAAGAAAATAAAACAACAAAACAAAAAAAAATTAATAAAATCTGTCGATTGTGGTATCCGAAGAGTGTCATTTATTATATTCTCTCTACTGTAAATCTATGAATGATATTAAATTAAATTAAAATAATACATTGTCGTAAATGGTTAAAAATATGGTAGTGATGGAGGAGGAGGAGGAGAAGAAAAAGATGAAACTGTTCGTTGGTGTGTCTCTCTCATGGCATGGTCCGATTTGACAATATTGAATATGAAAAAAAAAATAAACAATTAAACACACTATGCGCCATAAAAATGACTTTAATAAGGTTGAAGGTGTGAGTTGGTTATAATAAGTTCATAACATAAAGAATAAAGACAATGACGATGATAATTAAACCTGTTTCGTTAAAACATGTTTTTGGTGTGAGTATCGTTCCATAAAAAATTTTGGTCGTACATACGTGTGTGTTTCGTTGCATCATGTATGTAAAACGACCCTTATATGGGTCGATGAAATTTTTCCATTTTATAAGATCCGTATAAGGGTCGTTAATAACGAAAGGGGTTAAAATAACGATGAGATACAAGAACAAGAAACAAATAAATAATAATATATACATGCATATAAATAAATATGTATATATATACACATATATTTAATATATGTATATATGTGTGTATATATATATACATATATATATGTGTATTGTAGTCATTAATTTTAAGATTCAACGAGAGACCATTTGGCTTTATGGGAAAAAGAAAATTTGAATAGGAAAAGTGAAGCTATACGAGAAAACGATACGAAAGTTAATAGTGTAGCTTAAAAATTGAAAGAAAGAAAGAGAGAGAGAGAAAGAGAAAACGTGATTGCTTGTGCTTGATATTTATATTTTTCAAATGGGGCGGCGATATATATTATTAGTGAGCTGTTGGATTTGACATTTAATGCATAACGTTTTAAAACACACTAAAAGAACATGGAAAGTGCTAAGCGAGCGAAAATGATAAAGATAGAAAAGAAAGAAAGAAAGAAAGAAAGAAAGAAAAAAAAAAAAGAAAGATTAATTAAATAATTAAATAAAACTGGACTACTGACGTATTTGTACGCTACAGTAATCGCGCTTACTAATAATAATAAAGAATTACCTTTATGTAATAATCGTTCGTTTTTATTATTATCTCACAAGAACATTAATTAATTATAATTAATAATTTTTAATAAATCCTTTCGTTACTGTTGTATGTTTCGGTACTGTTATTGTTATTCCATATAAATTTGCTCATACACATAGACAGTGTCGCATGAAGGACCCATATATGGGTCCGATGGACCCATACAAATATAGACCGGTAGGATCTTTTCATTGATAACCCTTATATGGGTTGTCAGTAAAGAAAAGGTTAATGCGTATCTATATATATATATATATCGATATTTAATTTGATATTGAGTAATGGAAGAAATAAGACAATTTTTATCGTATTTTATTGTTAGCATATCTTGCAGTTAATAATGTCATTAATAAAATATTTAAAACGTGAATATATATATATATTTGCAATAAAGAGAGTATATTTTTATTTTATTTTTTTTTCATAGGTTTTTTCAAGATTTAAAATTAAAATTATAAATGTACATACGTTGAAATTCCTTCTTCTTCGTTCATTGATTAAATTATATTTTCATTCGTTTCTCATATTATTCCTTAGTTTTTATTTATTGTACAGGAGTCTGTCCATTCATTATTTAATATTAAAATTTAACAGATTTGAAGACAAGCATACTAGGAATATAACCAAGGTAATAATGCTTGAGAAAGAAATTATTTTAACAGATCAAATATATTGAGTTACCAGTTGATTTTTGTTTCTTTTTCTTTTATTTCGTTTTTTTCTGAACGATTTAATCGTATTTTTTTCTAAGTATTGCTCTTAAGCTGGTGAAATAAGAGAAAGATGAAGTTAAATACTGAAAACACATATAAAACATATTATTTAATTATTAATGACTCATAATACGCTTCAAAAAGTAAAATGATAAAAAATGTGAACATTATAAAATTAATAAATTATATACTTACAGAAGAATAATATTGAAAAGATAATGGCATCTTTATTTTTCCAACGCGAATTGTTTCAGGATTTTGCGATCTGATGATACACTGCATAAGATTTCTTCTTGCAGAAGGACTACTTTTTAACCAATTCGAATTGTATATGTCCCAAGAGATGTTACTGCTCTAAGCAAAATAATACAATGATAATTATGTATATAAATATAATTAATAAAAAAAAAAAAAACTAACAAAAATTACCACATTTATTAAATTATCAGCAGGCCAAGCATAAATGAAGAGTTCTGCACTCGCAACGAACACGACGAAAACGTATTGTACTTTAACTGCCAATGGTTGTTGCTAATGTTAATAAAAATAAAATAAATTATTACGTTAATCATCATACTTTTTTAATATACTTTACAAATAAACGTTAATATTATATTAAACTTTTTAATAATACGAAACAATACAAAATGTCTCTATCAAAAGTCGTAGTTCAATCGAAATTCTGATTGTATCCGAAAAAAAAATGATATAAACGAAGATTTCGATATATAATATGTTTTTAAACTTACATCGACGATATTTAAACCAGCAAATATAGTACCCATGGTAGTCGTTAGTATAGTAGTTAAAACCAAGTACAAAATAACATCTTTAGTTTCACCTGCGTACCTGTAACGAAATACTTTTTCCTTAGACGTTGCAATGTTACATTCTCGTTCGTTACCTGAGCACTTCCTGATGTCTCGTAATACAAGCATTCAATTCTTGCATGTTTTTAAATTCTCTAATATCCCTTGACAATAATTCGAATTTAACAGCAACGTACCAAAGAAGTGCAGCTAATTTACAATCGATGCACATACCAGCTGATACCTGCAAACCTACTAAACTCTGATGTAAAAATATTATTTCACGAATCGGTGAATGATCAACAGGAAATGGATATTTAGCATTAGTTGGAAATTTTTGATTCGTGTACAATGGACTACATATAACGATAATAGCTGTTAAATAACATAAACTTGTGTAAATTGCATGAACATATTTGCATTTGTCTGTGTATTTCTGAAGGATAATTTTTTCTTCTTTGTTATCAGTTTTGCAAGAATTTTCCAAATCTAACAACAACGACTGAAACAAATAAAAAAAGATAATTAATTAATAAAATTATATTAAATTAGTGAATTATTATTAAAAAAACAGTGTTTGTATATGCGCGTGTTTGTGTGTGTACAGGTAATACATACATTTTAAATGTAACTTCTGTATCTAATTCTTTTAGTTTTTTTTCTTTTTTTAGTGCTAATAGATTATATTTATTTTGGTACACTTTATTGTTATTATTTTTATTAGATTTATATTATATTAACACACACACAACTAATGCTACAATCTTTCATATTTCGTTTAACTGATTTCTCACATATTTAGGTTTGAGCCTAACATGATAAACGAAAAATCATAAGCTCTGAAACGTTTTAATTCCTCTCGTGTGTTAATCTCAAAAGTTTTCTATTCACTTACATCACTGACCTGATTTTTTATTACATCGATCTTCTAAGAATAATTTGTGTCTATAATAAAGATGAATTTTATTAACATAAAAGAAGATTAACTTACTTGAAGTCGAAAACGTTCACGACGGCATAATATCATCTTCAAAGTGATCTGTGCAACAGCACAAGCCAAACAAATTGATTTGGTCAAAAGTATAGTATCAGAACGATTCTCATAAATTGCATTGATCAATGGGAATAAAAGAAACAAATTATTGGCAAATAAAATGTACCATAAAAGTTCGAATAAATTGATACGAGAATATGTTTTTGATGAGGTTGGCCAACAGCCAGTCAAACTGACACTAACTTTTAAAAAAACAATTGCTTTTTCAGGGGATATTTTATACATCCTCTCTTCTTCTTCTTCTTCTTCTTCTTCTTCTTCTTCCTCTTTAAATGCTGTTATAAAACGTCTGTTTATGTATGTATGTGAATGTTAACACTTGTTCATTTCCTTTGAAGTACTTGTTTTTCCTTCCCAAGAGAAAATGGTTCATTAATAATCCTCGAGTAAAAGAATCGTTTGAAAAATTCTGACTAACAAGTGAATTGACTGACTGACGTGTTAACTCCTCCCACTTTGAATAAATCAAAATTTTCTTATTGTGTGTTACGTTCGTACAACCCAATAATTTCCATTTTAAATTGTATCCTTCTTAGTGATAATAAGTAAGCAAGTTAAGTATACACTTATGCATACGGTTTAGGTGGTGAATTCGTATCGATTCCTAACTTTAACTACAGATTATCTCCTATTATCCATGATATAATATTTCTTCGATTATTATACGATTGTGGGGTAGAAAAAAGGGGTTGAACCTTTCACAATGTTATTTCCATTTACGGTTTTTGAATAAAATTCATTGTCAGGTAGAAAAAGAAGAATGGTACGTTTGAAAAATATCTTTTGCATTTGAAACTCGTGAGGGTGTTGTACGTGCGCGTGTGCATGGATAAAATACAAATTTTGTTGAATTATATTTAATAACGTGAGTATAATAAATAATTATACTTAAGGGAATGAAAAAAAACTTGCTTCCTTTTTTTTCTTTTAAATTAATTATGATTTTAATTATGATATTTATTTTCTTCAATTATGATTTTTTTTGTTCTTCAAAATTTTCAATTGGTAGTATGATTGATATAATATTACGAATATATATATATATATATATATATATATATATATAATTTTTTTCTACGGTGAAAATTAACGTTCTCACCCCTCTTAATTGTCGTTGAGAGTAGCACGTAATGTGGTGAAGTATGAAAATGACGTTGATAAAAACTGAAATATTATCGGAATTAGTAATTAAATGTATTTATGTTTCTTTTTTTTTTGGTTTTTAATTAAACGTACATACAGAAGCGTAATATTTCAAAGATAATGCTGGAAAAACACTTCCAATATTAATATTTTCAGGCTTTTGCGATCTCATAATACATTGGATAATAGTCTTTCTAGTTTTTGGTTTAGTTGACAACCAATTAGAATTGTAAAGGCCTTGGGAAATATTTTGACTCTGAAATAAAATTAACAATGTGCATTTATATATAACCAATATATATATAAATAAATTTTTATAAATATTTATAACAAAATATAAAAAAGTACCATTGTAATTAAATTGTCTGCCGGCCAAGCGCAAATAAAAAGTTCAGTACATGCGCTGATAACCATAACAATATATTGAACTTTCACGATTAGTGATTGTTGCTGTCGTATTTGAAATACTAGTTTCAATTTTTAATTGATAAATTTTAACAATTAATAAATCGAACTATTGTAAATTTTCATTACTTACGCTAAAGATATTTAAACCACCAAAAATAATGACTACGTTAGTAGTAATTACGATTGTTAGTATCAAATATTTGACCACACCTTTTACTTGTTCCGTATACCTGAGGGGGGGAAAAGAAGAAGAAGTAATCGGTCGAATTTTACGATCACATATTGATGATGTAGCATTAGATCATTAAGTATGAAATTTTCGATTTCTTTTACTTAAACTAATTGAAGTAATCTAATACTCAACTCAATGACCCAATACCTCATTATCTAATTGAAATGAATATTAATTAATTACTTAATAATTTCTTGATGTTTTTTCAAGCAAGAATTTAATTGATTATCATTCTGGATATTCATTAATTTTTCTGTCAAAATTTCATACTTGGCACCGACGTACCAAAGAAGAAGTGCAACTTGACAATCAATGGTCAAACCAGCAGATACTTGAAATCCGACTAATGTTTGATGTAAGAAAATGATTTCCTTTATTGGATGATGATCTATTTCAAATGGATATTTTGCATCAGTTGGAAAATTTTGACTCGTATACAAAGGACCACAAATGACTATAACGGCGGTAAGATAACATCCCATTGTGTAAGTAACGTGTACGAATTTGCATCTTTCTACGGTTCGCTGTAATACGGATCTTTCTTGTTCGTCTGCGTTATGGCAAAAATTTTCCATTTCAAAGAACAATGCCTAAATAATAAAAATCAAAATTATTATCAAAATAAAAATAAAATAATATACGTTATCATAATATAATATAATATATATATATATATATATATAGTAATTAAATTCCCACACCATTTTAAAAAATTTGTTTAAAGTTTATTTTTCAATAAAAATCAACAACTAATTATTCGATAATGTATTCTTTCTTGTTAAAATTAAAAAAAAAATTGTGGGAACTTAATTGTCAATATAATATATATATATATATACAGTAAATGCACTTTTTTGGAATTTTGCAAATTTATAAAAAAAAATTCATATTGTACCTGAAGTTGCGTACGTTGATGCCGACTGAATATCATTTTCAAAAGAACTTGAATAACGGCGAAAAATAGGCACACGGATTTATTCATTACGACGTGATTCTCTCGTAACACATAAATGGCGTTTAACAATGGAAATAATAAAAACAATCCGCTTGCAAATAATGCGTACCATGAGATATCAAAAATAAGAATTTGAAATTTGTTAGCCGTTAGTGATGGTGGCCAAGATGAAGCCAATCGAACGGCAAGTTTTGTAAAGAGGAGTGCTGATTCCGGTGATGACTTCGATAACATCGTTTAAATCGAATAAAAATAAAAAAAAAATAAAAAAATAAAACACTTGGCGATGTTGGTAAAGGGATACGCAGTATTAAAAAATCATGAATTACTCTTTTATTCCTCCTATTTCCTTTTCTTCTTGAAATAATTTTCCATATTTCCCCTAGTCAATTAAACATTCTTTTTTCACCTGATAGTACTATCTATCCATTCTTCTACGAGGGTAGCTTGATTCATATTTTCAATAAAAACCTTCTCCTGCTATTAGTGTTACTTGGTGATATAAGCTATAAAAGGGATAAGCTATTGATTAATAAATTAAAAACTATACTTCTTGAGAGAGTACTATGTAATCATGGTATCGTTAGAACTGTACAATTACCATCCTATCGTGAAATAGGGGTGTGCGTAGTTATGAAGAAGTAAACTATCATTCAATTGAATACCTAGTAATAGAAAAATATACTCATTTCTTTCTTTCTTTCTTTCTTTCAGTTTTTCTGCTTAGGGTGAGATAAGAATTGTTTTCATCGTAGATTCGTTTATGTAACTAGTTTTGTTCATGCAATGATATGTGCTTTTTACATTTCTATAAAAAGCTTATATTGTAGTATATTTTTAACTGTGCATCATGCATTAAATCATTTTCAAAATATATTGAAAGTGAACAAATGACAAAAGAGTTCTTGTGTTGCATAGTTTAAAATTAATCATCAAATATCAAAACAACAATTTATCAGTCATGAACGAATCATAAAGTTGAAAGTAACGACCTGTTGAAATTGAAAGAAATGTTTATTAAACACTTGCAGATATAATCGAAACAAAAATATAGGTTTGTATTAATTATATATTTTAATAATTAAACGGTGAATTTTTAAAATCCAATTTCAATCATCTATCATTTGTCTCATTGTCATAAAGTACGATGAAGTCGTGTAAAAGAACTGTAAAAGATAAAAAAATTCAAGATAGATAATAATAAATAGAAATTATCAAACGAATTATATTATGTTAAATGATATTTAAATGTTTTCTTACATTCGCATAATATTCAAGAGTTAAACTGGGAAGTAATTTACCCATTGAAATCAAAATAGGTTTTTGACTTCTTAATATTATTATATGTGCGTCTATTGCCATTTTGGTTGGATCTTCGAACCATTTCGAACTGTATGCCGATGTCGCGAGCTTCATACTCTACAAAATTATATAAAAATAAAATAATTATTAATAAAGAAAGGTAAAAATGTTGAACGATGATTATAAATAAAAATAATCTTTACAATTTCTTTTAAATCATCAGCAGGTAAAGCTGTAACATATAATCTTTGATAGCTAGCTATCACCATGCAAATAAACTGTAGTTCTATGTTTATTGGTTCATGCTGTAAGAGTCAGGTTTATTCATACTGACCAATTAATAATCACGTTGTGTAATTAACATTTATATTTTTAATAATTTGATTATAAACGCACATGTAAAAGCGAAAATGTTGCACCAATGGCGGTGGCACCCATCGTCACGTTAGTTTTGAACAATAAAGTTCCGATAACTTTTTGTGTTTTGGATATAAAACTGCAAATAAAAAATGATTATTAAAATTTAAAATTACAATCAGAAAATAGATTAAAGTAAAATGAATACTTACTTTAAAATCTCTTGATGTTCCTTAGCGCAATCTCTTATTTTTTGTTTGTCCGTAGCATTGCCTAATTTTAATCCTAAAATTTCTAATTTTGTAGAAGAGTACCACATCAACATGGCAATCATAAAATCGACGCAAACGCATAATGCAGTTTGAAAGAGAAGTATTACGTCCAACGCGTATACCGGAATTTTAATGTGCAATGGTTTTAAATTAAATGGAAACATTGCATCTCCAGGAACTTCGTTTTCTGTGAATAATGGTGCAAAAGAAAACGCAATGGCAGCTGCTACGTTCGAAACCGCCATTGTTGTTGAAATCGAGGAATGATCTATATATTTTTGCATTATTGCTTCTTCCTCGGAAGAACAAGTTTTAATAAATTCCTTTACCTCTTCTATGAGTTCCTAATAAATTTATTTTATTATAATTATAATATTTTATTTAATGACAATCATTGAAATGAAATAATTTTGAGTCACCTGGAAACGAGTCCTTTTAATTCTGCACAAAATTAATGCAAATATAACATCGGTCAGAGTAGCTGTTTCGCATAAAGGTTTCATCAAAGTAACAACATCATTTCTATGATAATAATCTGCATAAAATAAAGCAAACAATATGAAAACTGCATTAAACATTCCTAAAATCCAACCGACGTCTCGTAAAATCATTTCCAAGCGGCTTGCATTTTGTGATGGCGGCCAAGTGCTGGTAAAACCTCCGGTAAATTCTAATAAACGAATCATTTGATTTGGTTTAATACGAAGTAACGTCATTATTGAAAATTATATTTTTCAAAGACTATCGATCAATAAACACCATTGAAATAAAATGAAATACACTAAGAAAACAATACAGAGTTAATAATAACTCGTTGTACCATTGATGCTGTACGATCAACGAATAAACGAATGAACTCGCTGTACAATCAATAACCTATTAATTATTTCCAACCGAGCAAAAGTAATTATCATAGAATTAAAGCTATGTATGTCTACGATCAAAAGACTATCTTATAATTATAAAATGCTTCTACGTCGTCTCGCGTGACTTCCTCTTATATTTCAAATTCATTTTAAACTCTATTCAAACACGAAGAGTGTCTATACCGTCGTTATTATTTAATCTGCTATTCCATAGTTCAAAACGCGTTCTAAGAAAATTGATACCTTTGCGAATTAATCATTGATACGTTTTAAACGATACTTTGACGGTTTGTGAATGAAATTTAATGAGTAAATTCATTCCTAGTGTAAAGATAATTATTAGATAGATTCTGTAGTGTATACCATCGGTCAATAACTTTCTTAATTAAAGTGTAGAATATGTTTTAAAATTGTTTTATTATTAATTTAAACTTGGAAAGATAGTGTAGAACGATTTAGTTTCGAAATTTAAAAATTTGCATCTATAAAATAATTCATTACTACGGATCAGTGATGTTTGTTAGTTTCGTGCTATCTACAGTTCAATCATTTCTATTCTAACCACTTATTGACTTTGATTAATTTTCTTATTTTCTATTGGAATTTCGTATAAATATATATAAATATCAGATATAGATATTTATCTGTTAAAAAGTTGAAATTTTAGTGTGTCGTATAGATCCTCTGCTCAAAATGTATTCTAATACATTCTTCTCGTTACTGACTGTGCGTGCATCGAATTTAACATTGGCTATTTGTTTAGATCATATTTGTTTTATAATTTGTAAAGTATTTTTCCTAAATATTTAACAGGTCAATTAACGATACAAGTATGCAATTGTCCAGTAAGACATTATAATTATCAGCTTGAGGTCGGCATGAATCTATAAAATTATTTCGATTATTGGATTAAGTATATTTTTGTTAATCAAAATTGGAACAATGGATGTAACATAAAGACTATATGACTGGATTTAAAATAACATTTATACTTCCATCATGAAAGAATTCGAAAATGTTAAACATGTGATTGATTGTGCTGGACATCTTCAAACATTAATGGAAGTATCTGATGGTAAGAATTTAAAAAAATTGTATTCTATATGATAAGAATCCTTGTTTCTTTGATCTGAAAATGCTCATCCGAACAAATAAATGCGTCGATCATAGTTTATCATTGTACGTCAACTTGTATTTCGATATCTTTCTTGTCTTCGAAAAAAACAGTTTTTTCTTTGATAATTTTCTTCGTGTTTTGTACAATTTTTAATGGGACTTTCTTATTAGTCGAGTCCGGATCTGCGATAAATGAATTGTATGAAAGCTACAAACTGTTGGAATCGAAAATAACGTTTAATAAACACTACAAATATAATCAAAACAAAAAAATATAGATACATATTAATTATTATATATTTTAATAATATAAACTGAGAATTGAAAATCTAATTTCACTCATCTATCATTTGTCTCATTGTCATAAAATACGATGAAACCGTGTAAAAGAACTGTGAAAGATAAGAGAAATCAAAATTATCAAACGAATTATATTACATTAAATGATATTATAATATATTTCCTTACATTCGCATAATATTCAAGTGTTAAACTGGGAAGCAGTTTACCCATAGAAATCAAAATAGGTTTTTGACTTCTTAATATTATAATGTGTACGTCTACTGCCATATTGGTTGGATCTTCGAACCAACTCGAATTGTACGCCGATGTCGCGAGTTTCACACTCTAAAAAATTATATATAAATAAGATAATTATTAATAACGTGAGGTAAAAATGATGAACGATGATTATATATAAAAATATTGCTTACTATTTCTTTTAAATCGTCAGCAGGTAAAGCTGTAACATATAATCTTTGATAGCTAGCTATCACCATGCAAATAAACTGTAGTTCTATATTTAGTGGTTCATGCTGTAAGAGTCAGATTTATTCATACTGACCAATTAATAATCTCGTTTTATATAATAATTATTTATATTAAAATATTGTTATTAATTTGATTATAAACGCACATGTAAAAGCGAAAATGTTGCACCAATGGCGGTGGCACCCATCGTCGCGTTCGATTTGAACAATAAAGTTCCGATAACTTTTTGTGTTTTGGATATAAAACTACAAATAAAAAATGATTATTAAAATTTAAAATTACAATCAGAAAATAGATTAAAGTAAAATAAATACTTACTTTAAAATCTCTTGATGTTCTTTAGCGCAATCTCTTATTTTTTGTTTGTCCGTAGCATTGCTTAATCTTATTCCTAAAATTTCTAATTTCGTAGAAGAGTACCACATCAACATGGCAATCATAAAATCGACGCAAACGCATAATGCAGTTTGAAAGAGAAGTATTACTGCCAATCCGTATACTGGAATTTTAACATGCAATGGTTTTAAATTAAATGGAAACAATGCATCTCCAGGAACGTCGTTTTCTGTGAATAATGGTGTAAAAGAAAATGCAAAGGCAGCTGCTACGTTCGAAATCGCCATTGTTGTTGAAATCGAGGAATGATCTATATATTTTTGCATTATTGCTTCTTCCTCGGAAGAACAAGTTTTAATAAATTCCTTTACCTCTTCTATGAGTTCCTAATAAATTTATTTTATTATAATTATAATATTTTATTTAATGACAATCATTGAAATGAAATAATTTTGAGTCACCTGAAAATGAGTTCTCTTGATTCTGCATAAAATTAACGCTAATATAACATCGGTCAGAGTAGTCGTTTCGCATAAAGGTTTCATCAAAGAAACAACGTCATTTCTATGATAATAATCTGCATTAAACAATGCTAACAATACGAAAATTGCATTACACATTCCTAAAATCCAACCGACGTCTCGTAAAATCATTTCCAAACGACTTGCATGTCGAGATGGCGGCCAAGTGCTAGTAAAACTTCCGGTTAATTCTAATATACGAATCATTTGATTTGGTTTGATACGAAGTAACGTCATTATTGAAAATTATATTTTTGTTTAAATTATCAACGAGGAAACAACATTATATGTACTAAGAAAACACTACAATGTTAATAATTCGCTGTACCATTGATGCTGTACGGTCAACGAATAAACGAATGAATTCGTTTTGTACGATCGATTACTTATTAAATATTACTAACCGAGCAAGTATAATTATCATTAATTAATGCTACCTATCGATACGATCAAAAGACTGTCTTATAATTATAAAATACTTCTACATCGTCTCGCGTGACTTCTTCTTATATTTAAAATTCATTTTAAACTCTATTCAAACACGAAGTGTGTCTATACCGTCATTATTATTTAATCTGCTATTCCATAGTTCAAAACGCGTTCTAAGAAAATTGATACCTTTGCTAATTATTTCTAGATACATTTTTAACGATACTTTGACGCTTTGTGAGTGAATTTTAAGAAGTAATTTCATTCCTAGCGTAAAGATAATTGTTAGATTGATTCTTTGGCATATACTACCGGTCGATAACCTTCTTAATTAAAGTGTAGAACATGTTTTAAAATTGTTTTATTATTAATTCAAACTTGAAAAGATAGTGTCGAACGATTTAGTTTCAAAATTGAAAAATTCCTGTCTAAAAATAATTCATTACCAGATGGCAGTAGTGTTGGCGAGTCTCCTTTTATCTGCTGATCATTCATTTCTATTCTAACCTTTTATTTACTCGGATCAATTTTCTTATTTTCTTATATATAGATAGATATATATATATATATATATATATATATATATATATATATATATATATATATATATATATATATAAGGTAATAGATATTGATTTGTTAAAAAATCGAACTTTTGGTACGTTGTACAAACACTGTTGAAAATGTTTCCTAATTCATCCTTATCGTTGTTGACTGTGCGTTTATTGAAATTAATGGTGTCAAGAAAAAAGTGGTCCTTTAGTTCTGGTATTGTTTCTTAATATATGTTTCGTTATTTATTATAATTATAAATTTAATATTTCTTTATTTTTTCTAAGAATATCTTCCTAAATGCTTAATATTATTTTTTTTTTATAGATATTTATCTCAGCAGGTGTGTTACAATAATTTATAATATTTATTAGATGAGTGTGATGTAAATAATGTTTCAATTAATCGAAATAACGGAAAGTGAAGTACCATCAAATAATGAAAATCTTTCAATGATTGAATCGATTCAAAAAGTTGATGATAATTTAACGTATGAAGAATTCTTTAAAAATTATTTAATTAAAAATCAACCATGCATCTTCAATTCAACCGTTACCTCTGGTTGGCCATGTAGGAATCTGTGGGTATCAGGAGACGCGCCAAATTTTGAATATCTCACCAAAATGTTCGGTAAATGGCATTCAATGTTGCTTATAAATAAAAATAAACCTGTAAAATGTATATTATCTGTTTAATAATAATATTGTTATCTTATTATTAAACAGATAATAATTTATATTATTTATTTGTTTAAATCTTATTTCATAATTTTTAAAGTGTTTTTTTTAAATCATTTAACAGGTCGTACAATGGTACCTGTATATGATTGTCAAGCAAAATATTACAATTCTCAGTTTAAGAAAAAGATGAAAATGGAAGATTTTATGGAATATTGGGTTAAGTATAAAGAGAAGGATTATATTGCCGATATGCCGCTTTTGTATCTGAAGGATTGGCATTGTTCTCAAGAATTCAAGCATGTTAAATTTTACGAAGTACCTTATTACTTTGCTTCTGATTGGTTGAATGAATATTTCATCGCTAAGCAAGAATTAAATGATGATTATATGTTTGTTTATATGGGACCAAAGGGAACGTGGTAAATTAAATAATATATTTTATATTTCTTATAACACACATCATTTCTTAATTAACGTTTGGGTTTTTTTTATTTTCCAGGACGCCGTTGCACAAAGACGTCTTCCAATCTTACAGCTGGTCTGCCAATATCGTTGGTAGAAAACGTTGGTTATTCATTCCGCCAAAAGAAGAAGAGCAATTTTATGACGTGCACGGTAACTTGGTGTACGATGTATTTTCTGATGATCTTAAGAATCGTAAGTTATACAAAAATTACGATGAGAAAAATGTTAAATATATAGAAGTAATACAAGAACCTGGTGAAATTATGTTTGTTCCATCTGGATGGCATCATCAAGTCTGGAATTTGGTACGGATTTTTCTGTATATATATATATTCTTCTATATGCACATATGCAAATCGTTTAAAATTATTTTTTAAACAAATCGTTCAATAGGAAGATACTATTTCTATTAATCACAATTGGATCAATGGATGTAATATAAACATCATGTGGCTGCATTTAAAAACAAGTTTGATTTCCATTATGAAAGAAGTCGATGATGTTAAGGATATGGATGATTGGCCTAAACATTGTCAACTACTACTGGAAATTAATCACGGTATGAATTACAAACAATTTTATTCTTTCATTTCTTTCATCGCTGAGAAACGTTTAGATTTTATTAATGATAAAATTAAAGCGACTTCCTTTAATAAATACCAATACGGTAAAAATCATTGTTTATTTGATCTGGAAATGTTAAAAACTGTCTTGGAGGATTTTATAATCGAAACTACTGAAAAATCTATTAATAATTTTATATCTACCAAAGATGAACCTATCAATTTGTTAGAAAAAATAATTTGCGTCTTTGAAGATAAAAACGTGTAATATTTTCTATTAAGATTGTGATTTTTTAAATTAATATCGTCTGTATAGATCAGTGGTTCCCAAAGTGGACGATATCGCCCCCATGTAAGTGATGCGGACCACAGGTGAATTTTCAAAAGGGCGATAAGCAATATTTTCTCAAGAAAGGGGGCGAAGAGACAAAAAAGTTTGGGAACCACTGGTATAGATCAATAATCATATTACGATAGATCAGGAATTGAATTTTAAAAGTTTACTCCTTGGTGGTAGACAACACTTTATACATGCCATGCCATCTAGTGATAAAATTATCGAACTAAATACGTGCCCCTCGGTGATAGATAACACCTCATACACAATTGTAAAAAAAAAAAACTATATATTTACATCGATCTGTATAAAGATTTTTAAATTATTTATAAAAAAAAAGAGAAAGAAAGAGAGAGAGAGAGAGTTGCAATAAAATTTTATTTTTTCATACTTTTTCTAACTTTCTTTTTTTCTAACTCAAAACCTTTAATTATTATTTATCTTTTATTAAGTTAAATTAATCCTTTTCTCTAAGGAAATGTTTTCGTATCGTTGAGATGTACGTCTCTTAAATCGGTCGAAATAAAGTTAAGAAAGAGTAGAAAAAAATGTTCATCCTAACAAATAATTGTTTCGATCGTAATTATTATTATTATTATTATTATTATTATTATTATTATTATTATTATTATTACTATTATTATTATACGTCAACTTGTATCTCGATATCTTCCTCGTCTTCGGAAAGAACAGTTTTTCCTTCGACAATTTTCGTAGTAGTTGTGTTTTGTACAATTTTTGTTGGGATTTCTTTTTGAGTCGAGTCCGGATCGGTTATAGATGAATTATTGTTTTCACCTTGCTTGGTGTGTCGCCATTTCATTCGACGATTTTGAAACCAAACTTTGACCTGAAAAGATACGACGAGATAAAATGATTGAGAATAATTTGTTGATCATTCGTAAAAAAAAAAAATAAAATAAAAGAAAGTAATATACTTGAGCATCTGTTAGTCCCAAGGTAGCAGCCAATTGTCTTCTGTCGGGTTTGGTGATATATTTTTGCAATGAAAATCTCCTCTCTAAGCCTTTCCTTTGCAACGAACTAAACACAGCTCTGGACCATGATCTTTTTCTTCTAGCATTTGTTTCCATACTGTTGTTGACGATATTCGATGATGCCGCCGTACTTGTCACTGAATAAAATCAATAAAAAAAAAGTTTAGTAAAGTTTAGAAAAAAATGTTGGTTTTAATTTACAATTCATTTTATGAGATAAAAAGTATGCAACAACAAAGCCGTCCGAAAATTATTTACACATAGTTCTGAAAATATCCGTAACGCCTGATAGATATTTTTAAGATTTCGCATAACCTATTCTCGGATTCCTATTGGTATTCTTCGAAAAGAAAACAAAAAAAAAAGAAAAAAAAGAAAAAAAAGAAAAAAAAAGAAAAAAATAAGAAAAAAATTCAAATACGTCCAATATATATTTTCCCGCCAAGAAAAAAAAAAGGAGAAAACGTTCCATTCCATCTTTCTAACTTTTATTTCTTCCTCGAAGATGTAATAAAAAAAGAATACAAAAGAATAAAAGAAAAAAAAATGAAAAGTCTAAATAAGTCTCTAATTTAAACCCACTTAGGATGTTTAAAATTCATTCCCCCCCCCCTTCTTACTTCCCCCTTTTCTTTTCCCACTTCTTTTTCTCTCTCATGTCGATGTTATATTCGAACAAAAGAGAGAAAAAGATAGAATGAGAGAGAAAGAGAGGAGGGTGTGTAAGAGGGTAGGTGGTAAGGGGTAGGGGATAGGGGGAGGGTTGGTTAGTTGGTTCTGTAGAAAAGTGGCTGCAGAAAAGCACATAGATGCCACCGAAAGGTTGAAACTATAAAGCTATGAAAGACAAGCGGTTAAACCGCTGTTTATAAGCGTTGTAAACGCACGGTGCCACTTAAGATGTCGTTTAAACACAGACAGGAAACACGAGAATACATTGGCGCATAAATATTTTGCCCTAGTTGCTTGCTTCTTTCTTCCTTGCTCCTTCCTTCCTTCCTTTTTGTTTTCTACTTGGTTGCTATTAGGAAAACCAAAACGTGGTTCAAACAAACCCATATGGTGGCATTTGTTAATGACGTAATCCTGATCTTACACGATGTATGTACTTTAATTAGGATTTTTATTTCTTCGTTGATTAAAAGAAAAAAAATAGAAAGAGAAAGGAGAATAAGAGGTGAGGAAGGGATAGGAATAAAATAATAATAATGAATTTTGTAATAAAATAAATTGTGTTTTTTGTTTTTCTTTTACCTCTTGATATAGCACGAATGGCAGCTGGTCTATATAAATTTCCATAATTGTCGGAATGATTTCTTTGATAATTAATCATCGTTGTTTGAGTCTCAATCGGAGTTTGTCCGAATGGATAAACGGAACTTGTACGAAGATTGCAACTTGTACAACTTCCGGGACAAGGACATGTTACGGTAGAAAATTGTACTGCCAATGGTCTCAATATATCTTGTGATGGAATCATCGATGTTGGATTTGGACGTATTGCTTTGGACATTACGAATAAAAGTAATTTAATTTTTTATATATATTAATTTATAATTTTTTCATTATTTTTATTATTAAAGATATATATAATCTAAAAATTTTATTACACTAATAAATTTTCTTTAGTTTCTGTTATTTAATTATAATATTCAATTATAGATATCAATAATAATTAATATTATGTTTATAGTTTTACTATTATAATTCAAAAATCTATGATTAGAATATCTACTAAAGAAAAACTATTCAGAAACAATAAAATGTTTATAAAATATAATTAGAAAAATTAAAAAAATTAGTAATATGTTTGGTTGTTGAGATGTGTTATTTACTTCAACAAAATTTAATAAATACAAATTTAATTATAATATCTGATTATATATATCAATAATAATTAATATTACGTTTATAATTTTAATATTTTAATTAAAAAGTTTATC
Source organism: Polistes dominula (assembly GCF_049000335.1). Lineage (NCBI taxonomy): Eukaryota > Metazoa > Arthropoda > Insecta > Hymenoptera > Vespidae > Polistes > Polistes dominula. The sequence continues at coordinate 7,939,591 of NW_028300951.1, forward strand.
ATTAGAATATCTACTAAAAAAAAGAGAACTATTCAAAGTATAATTTCAAAAATGAAAGAAAAAGTAGGAGTAATACTAACAATTTAACAAATGAAATTAGTAATTATTATTCGATACGATTGTATCTGTAATGAAAATTTTCAATTGATTTATTAATGATAAATATTAATATTCTCACCTGTTCTCTTCGAAGAAAATTCATTGGATAAAATACGTTCAACGCCAAATTTCAATACCTTAGGACGATTAACTTTATCCAAAATATTATTAGTATTCTCGGTATTCATAGTTTTAAAATAATTTAATTACAATCATACGAAATCGATAAAAACGATCAATCTTTTCCATCACTATTTAACACATAATAAAATGATTAGGATTAATCTGTTAAATGAACATCGATTTTTAAATATATTAATCACGCACGAAAAGATTATGATCACTGAATGAAAGTGCATAAAGGGTATCCTAACGTTTTGCTTTGCTTAACTTAGCCGGAGTAAGAGAAGCCAGATTTTCCTGAAGAGTTGAAAAATTTCAAGTCAGCTTCTTAAAGAGTTTATCTGTGATTGGTTAACGAAAGTGATGTAGGCGTGGCTTATTTGAAAACTCCTTCTTATTCCAAAACCGATGATGATGATGATGATAATGATGATGATGATAATAACAACAATCACGATGAGTATAATGATGATCTATCAAAATGTTTACAATGATTAATTTCATTATAATAAGATCATAAATTATTTATTAATGATAAATTGAATATAACTCACATATACACACGTGATACGTTTGTATTTGCGTATAAGTGAACCAATTTGAAACAATGAAATAGAAAAATATTGTAAAAATAATATTAATGTATATATATAGATATATATTTGTTTTTTGATAATGATCGTAATTGGAGGATATTGGAATAATAAAGAAAAAAGAAAAGAAAAAAGGAAAAGGAAGAAAATATTAGAGAGACGTCTATGATACCTCCGGTGGTAGCCATATGGTTATCTTTCTACGTGGGCCTTTAGAGTATACAGTCACTTAGGTGTTTATTTGAAGAGCCATGTTTGAAGCAGCCTCAACCCACACGCCAAGAATATTCTTCGAAGATATGTACACATCGTGGTCCTCTATTCGATTTTATTAGGTTTTAGGATTTTCGAGGATCCACCACCGGATTTGTGATAATCAAAGCTTCGATTCAGTAGTCGATTAGAATCACCAATTCGATAGCTTTCATACTTTAGAAACACACGCTTATTATACTTTATATATTTGACTATTACCTTTATATTGTTCTCTGTCTTTTAATACTATATATATATTATCTATTATTTTTTCTAATCTTCTTTTTTATTTTTATTTTTTTTTAAATAACAAACTTATTATCATACGACGTGAAGAAAAAATATTATACATGAAAAAAAAAAAATGATTTTCTTGTTTTTTTTTTTCGTTTAACGTTCGAAACGCGCGCAAGTACGCGACAACATGATCATTCCATGATAAAGTTTGTCAGTTTGAAAATGATTTTCCACAGGATCGTAAATCAATAGGTTTCTCTTGAATCGTTGATTGTTTTGTGAAGTTTGCAAATTCTATGGGAGAAAAAAAAACAAAACCAAAAGAAAGAATGAAAATATATTTGTGTCAATAAAATTATTTGCGATTAAGATATGAAAATAAAAAGATAAATAATAGGAAGATATAAGAAATTTACCGACAATACGATTACATTTCCAGTATTAGCCGCGTTAGAATTTCTTCTAATCGCGGTTATGATCAATGTCAAAAGATATCCGCCAAATGCCAAGAACGAAAGTGCCGTTACAGCTAATTGAAATATTTTTGATATTTTAGTGTCCTTCCCTTTTTCCTCGTAATGATCGCCACGTCTTTTGGGTAATTTGTAATTTCTTTTCAACGGCATTGCTATTGGTAATGTCGATTTTATTCTTCCTTCCGGTTGATCAAATTTCTTAACCATCATCGATGTTTCTGAAATTCATTTATTTCACATATTATTGTCAACGAATTAATTCCATTTGTGAAAGAAAGTGTGTTTGTGTGTGTGTGTGGTGTGAATTTTATTAAAAAAAAAAAGATGTTTAATTTTTAATAACAAAATTTTTTATAGGAATTTTAATTGTATTCGTTTAATTTAATTTTTTTCGTATATATAATAAAAATGTGTTACGAAAAGTAATAACATTAAATTAACGATTAATCAAATATTAAGGTAACTTAATAAAATATAATTATTTTGTTATTTAGAAAATCATTTGATTAACAACTCGATATCAAAACTTTTTAATGATACTCAATTTGTACTTTTTATGGTGAAAAAAAAATATTTATTTTTTATTTATTTTTCTATTAGCAATATTTGCAAATCCACAGTAATACACGCGTACGATGTATCAATTATTAATGTAATATTTATATATATATTGTATAGAAATATATTATTATTATTAAAAACTATAAGGAGAGTCGAAATTTTTCATTAATTATTTAAAATATGTGTGATTATTATTTTTTTTCTTTGTAAATTGTCAACGGTACATTTATCTTATTACAATAAAAATATATTTTAATTTATTACTAACCCAACATTGGTTTAATCGATGATTTGATTTTGATCAATTTATCCATAGGCAACTCGCTCAAACTTTCAATTTCATCTTGATAAATATCATACAAATTTACACATTGAAAATTCCATAAAATAATTAGGAAATAAATAAAAATTCTATTAGAAATCATCGTGTACCGTGGTCAAATCGAAACTGTGAAAACCGGGTTGTTGTTACTTTGTCATTCTGTTATTCTTTTCTTTTTTTTCTTTTTTCTTTTTGTAAATGCTTGGTCAACAGAGCGAACTAGTACGACAATTAAAACGCTCAGGATAATTATTTTTGAACACCCGTTACAACGGAGAACGAAAATTCTCATCACAGTCTTGAAATATTCTTCATAGCGTTAAAATGTTTTCAGTTAAAGTGATCCTACAATTTATCCTAATATTAATCATTTTCGATTCGATTGTTTATACCAAAGCAGATGGTAATTTTTCTTTTTTCAATATATTCAACAAATAAATTAAAAAAAGATGATGATAATGATAATATATACAAATTATTATTTCTTTTTTTTTCATATCATTTATCAAATAGGAATGTTTGATAAAATCAAAACTGGTTTACGATATGCTAACGATTATCTGAATATCGTTAAAGATGTTACCAATCTCGTATCTAAAAGTTTCAATTCAAATGATAAAAGATACACGTCAAAACGTGGAGATCCGGAAGAACAAGAACAAGAAGAACCAGACAAAAATCAAGATTTTCGTCCGACCAATTTGATATCTGCATTCTTCAGATTATTCGGTCTTGATACGCAAAAAATTGCAGCCATTGCCGTTAACAGTGTAATTTTTCTAGCACAAATGGTAAGTCATGAAAAATAAGATAAAACATTGTCTAAAGAAAATTAACATTTTTTAATGAAATGTACAAAAAAAAAGATATAATTAGAGAATTTGCGAATATTAAATATCAATATTAATAATCTTTATACAATATAAGATAAGTGCTTTTTCTGACATCCTGAAATTATATTAACATTTGCAGTTCCTTCACTGTTCTTTCGTTAATAGTTTATTTTAATATATTTGGTTTTTTTTTTTTTAGATCAGTTCACTCTTCGACTTACCACCAGTGAAAACCGACAAAGTTGATCGATCCATCGAAGATGAATCCAACGATGAAACAATCCCCCCTTGGGATCCATTGAAATTCATTCTAGAAAATAAAAATGATAAAGTTAATATCAAATCTTATTACAATATAATTATTATTTTTTCTTTTTTTTTTTAAGTATCTAAAATTATTCTTTAAAAAAAAAAAAAACAAGATTATTTTACTGTTATATAAAATTAAATTAAATAAATCAATTGAAATAATGTAATTAAAATAAGAATATATTATCAAAAACAATAATCATATAAAATAAAACTAACACGCATCGGATCTTAAAATGCGTTTCGTAAATAGAAAAGAAAAAAAAAAGAGAAAGAAAGAAATAAACCTAACGGAATAATTATATAAACATTTCGATCGATCCAAATTGTAAAAACAATATTATTTCCGTTTATGTTTAGATGAGATTATTGTTGGATGAGGCACGAAACGAGGCACTTACGGATAAATTGATGGACACAATAGACGGTTTTGATTCTCCCTGCATAAGATTGTTACTATGTAAAACATCCATAGTGATCAAATTTGTTCAACAATCATTGAAGAACAAGAAGTCAAATGGTATTGGTTCGTTTACAGCTTGGTTTCCGTCTAAAGAAGACTTCGAGAGGAACTCCGATGAGTGTGAGGACAAATATACAGATTGTAGATTATTTCCGGAATCATGAGTTCAAGGAATATAACAGGATAAAAAGAGAAAGAGAAAGAAACATATGATCTAAAGATATCATCCGATGAAATAAAATCCTCAAAACAATGTGATCTATTAATATTATTATTATTGTTATTTATTTATTTAGTATTTTTTTCTTCATTTATTTTTTTTTGCATTCATTTCGTTTCTTTTCTTTACTTTACTTCAATTTCTCTTAAGGACGCTAATGTTTCGTATTGTTCGCTTTGTATAGAATTATTTTTTCCATTCATTCAATATCTCTCTCAATAAATCAATCGCCTTTTAAAAATTTCCATCTTATACTGTGTCTTCAAATTTTCGTCTCTATACAAATAATATCAATGTATACTTTTTCTTTTTTTTTTTTTTCAAAGATAAAACGAAGTACAATAATTGTGTACAGTAATTACGACAGTCTTTTTGCAAATCCATAAATAAAAAAAAAACGTTATTTTAATGATACATTTTCTATTAGAATTTTAAGAATGGAATAATATTGTTTTTTGTGATTTATCTTTTTTTCTTTTATATATTTATAATCCTTCAAATGCAATTATTTTGTCCCATATATATATATATATATATATTATTTCATTTGATAAAATCAAATGAATTTAATTTTATTTTTGGATTTACAAAAATAATAGTCATCAAATAATTTCTTTTACATATATGCAAATTAATATTATAAGAAGAATAATCTTAATTAAATAACTTACTATATTATAAATCATAATTATAACATAATCGAATATTAAAAGACGGTACTGACGTAAAAATACTATTATTTTGGAGTTTACATTTTTATATATAAATAATGAAGAAAATTATTAGTAAATATATTCTAAATCATTAATCAATCACTGATTATTTTCTCGTTCTTTCATTTATATTAACAATAAATATAAATGTACAAATTACATAGAGAGAAATCATTAAATATTTATGACTAGAAATAATTGTTTTCTTTGTGTCCGGTTTTGTATTTTTCTTTTACTTTTATCGTTTATAATTCATTATTATTATAATTATAATTATTATTATTATTTCTCTCTCTGTCTCTTTGAATCGATCTAATCAGTTTCTTATTAATCATCGTAATCGTCATTACCGTCATAAATATCATTATCATTTTTCCAAAATGTAAGATCTCTAATTACATTACACATTACATACTTCTAATGAGATCACAATTACTGTGACGTAAGAGATCTAAAATATGCATCTTAGATTTGCGCTATGAAACTTCCTAATCATCTCGGAAAAAATATCTAATCAGTACATCAAAAGTTTTTATTATAATTTTTATTTTTATTTTATATATATATATTTTTTTTTGGTTTATATTCATTCATTCATTCATTTATCTTTTTTTTTACTTGTCGTATAATTTACCGACCGAGTTTCGTTAACGATCGATATGAAAAAAAAAAATACATTTAGCAATAATAATACCTGTATTCGTTTCTTCATTCGTTATGTCATTCCTTCATTTTAACGATTTAAAACGTTAAATCAAAAGATTTTTTTTCTTTTTTATTTTTTTATTTTTTTTTTTATTATTTCTAAACACTACGATTTGGCAATTGAGAGATGTGCTTTGGATAATTATTACGTTCCGGAGTACATTGTTAACGTTCTTTGTATTATTTTTATAATTATCGTTTAATTAGAACAATTGGTAAGATAAATATATATATATATATATATATATATATATATATATATATATATATGTATATACATATATACTAAATGTTATAATATACAGGGTGTCTAAGATTTTTTCGAATTATGTCAAAATCGGTTTTCATAATTTCGTGCATTATATATACTGACACGATTTCATTGGAAAAACTTCAGACACCTTGTATATGCTGCGAGGGATATTGTTGATCAAAGTATACGTGTGTTTGTGTGTCTGTATATATATATATAATAATAATAATTACGTATTAGTTATTATTTTTAAACGATTATCTTAAACGAAACGACATATTTTCGTACCTGAGATATAATCGATTCGCGACATTCAATTAGGCGATTTGATTGATATTTACCTTCGAAAAGAAATCATTTCGATATTAATATTATTACAATATTATCTATATATATATATATATATATTTTTTTTTTTTTAATATAAATGAGTCTTGTTTATACGGATATAAAAAACATATCTACGAAGTGTATATATATATATATATGTATACACATACATGCGTTTGATTTGTTTCAATCATGCTTATTATAACATATATTATTTTTTAATTATTTGTTTTTTTTTTTCGTTGACAATTTTGTTTCCTTTAATTTATATAAAAAGAAAAAAGAAGCAAAAAAAAATATATATCGAAATAGATTTCTCAAATACGAAAGATAGACAAAATTTTTGTTAAACGAACGAAGTGGATATTGTTTTTCTCATTTGTAAAATACAGTTTTACTTTCTCTCTCTCTCTCTCTCTCTCTCTCTCTCTTTCTCTCTCTTTTTGTTTCTTACGTACACACATGTATATATGTAAATGTTTCTGTACATTATACATACGACAATACTGTAAAGAGGGGGTGGGTGTGGGCGTAGAGGGTGAAACTGTTTGACGAATTTATGGATCATAAAAATATATATACACAAGATTATTTGAAAAAAGATTCGTCGGAGATCTTTCTTAGATCATATCGATCTATCTTATCAATCATTCTATTTACAAGTAAATCGGGTGTAGACATTTTGTTTCTTACGACGATTTAATTAGAAAAAAATAAAAAAAAATAAAAAATTGTAATACCTATCAATCAATAATTTAAAACACAATTCAAATTGATTTCCATGGGTTTTCTTTTTGTTTTTTTTCTGTCTTTCTTTCTTTTGTTTTCTGTTTGTTCTTAAATCAAACAAATCAGGCACTTGTTATATTTTTCTTTCTTTCTAATCTTTACATGTAATACAACAATTAACAATGTCAAAAAAAAAAAATAGAGAATAAGTTATTAAACAATTTAACAAGCAAACAAAAATCATATCAAATATTATTTCAAATTAATAAAACAAAAGTAATCATTTTCAAAGTAACATGTAATAAAAAAAAAAAAAAATCAAATCCTTTGAATGTAATCAATAATGATAAAAAAAGTAATACTTTGAACCTTTTTTTTTTTAACAAAAAATAATAATCCCTTCCAGTAATTTCGTCTAGTTGAAGAAGAAAAAAGCATTTATCCCGATCTTAAATCGTTGATTAGATAGAAACGTCAAAAAAAAGGAACCATCATGAAACTTATTTTAAATTTAACATTAGTGATAACAATAATTATAATAATAATATTAATTATCGGCACATTTTTTACGTTCGTATAATAGTCAAAAGACTTTTAAAGATTCACGACTGAGGTAGTAGCAGCAGTGAACTCTAACAGCTACAAAATTCGTTATATATTATATCTCTTATCTCTCATTATCTTTTTTTCTTTCTATTTATATATATATATGTTGATAAGTAAATGATACAAACGTTACACTCACAGAGTATTACACATTGACACGTTATTTAAATGGGTGGTCAAGGCTTTTCTATTTCAGGATTGAAATAGTATCGAAAATATTGGTATTTACAGCCTCCATTTCTTTTCCCCTTTCTTTTTCTTTGTTTTTTAATCATCGACTAGAATTATTATATATATTAATTATATATATGTTTGTATATATATATGATAATAGAGAAACGTTTATCATCTTAAAATATAATGCACTTAAATAGTGTATATTCTCATTGTTTTCATTTTGTTTTCTTTTCTTGTCACCATAAATCATCAAATCGTTCATTAATTTTTCATTAAAAAGCTGCTTGATTATTCTCTCTTTTTCTCTCTCTCTTTCTCTTTCTCACACTTACAATTTTATATATTTTAATTGAATTGAATTAATTCATTCAAGATTAAACGATTGAAGATCATACTCTTTTACAAGATTCATCGTCAGACAATTTTTCTTTTTTCTTTTTTTCTTTTTTTATTTCAATAAAGTTTGTCTGCTTTTCGTCATCTTTGCTTATGGAAGTTTCTTTGTGTGTACGTGTATGTGTATTTTAATCAGATTTACAACTATTTCAATCGTAAAATAGTATATATATATTTATATATAATTTTACCCTTATTTGAGAAAACTAAATTCAGGTAAATATCACGTCTAATTCGTTAATCTAATTTAAGAGAGGATTTGATTAGTTTATTTCTTTTTTTCTTTTTTTTTAAATAGTCGAGGAACTAATCGTCAGCAAGAACGTATTTTTTGTCAATTTCTTCATTCAATATGTTTGAGATAAACGATAGAATAAGTAAGAATTTCACAGCTACGGATAAGAGAGATATACGAGGAAGAAGGACATTAGTCTTATTGTTATATACAGTGGCGGATTAAGTCAATCGAGGGCCCCACAAACTTAAGTTGGAATAAAAAAATATGTTTGAAAAACATTCCCGTTAAGTAGTTATCAATCGAAAAGAAAAAGTAATAACAAATTTCATCTTAGAACGCATTAATTAAATTTATTTTTATAATATGTAATTTTTCTCGAACCCTAATAAAAAGAAAAACCTTTAAGATCTCAAAAATTTCTTTGACAATTAAACTCTTTGGTATTTCGGGGCACTACACAGCCACTTAATACGCTACTGTTTTTATAGTTGATATATTATCTTATATTCTTCTTGGTTGTGTTTTTGTATTAAATTTTTGTTTAGAGGGTTGCTTGTCCAGGGCCAATCATATCAGTTGTTTCAACACGAGCTTGTCTCAACCAATCCCTGAGATTTCTTGTTCTATCAGCCAAATTCGATGAACTTTTTTCTACGGTATTTCCAACGCTGGTTGTGAAACCACTGTTAGGACCATACTGTGCGATTATGTTTTGAGTTGTTGTTGTTGATGGTGGTTGCGCTGCGGTTAATTGCGACAAAATGTTTGATTGTATATTCGGTGTACCGAAAGTACCTAAAAACAATATATATGTAAATTAATTTGTATTGTAAAACCTCACAGTAGGTAAGGTGGTAAGATGTTTTTCTCAATATTATTGTTATTTAAAAAAATTAGATTAACATTTACTAATACTCTTTATAATGTTTCTACAATATATTCTATAATAGTTTATCTTATTATATTTAGAGCTTTTTTAAATTTAAAATAAAAATAAAAATAATTATTCAACGAAAACATTGTGATCATCAAAGATAGGTGTTACCGATGAAGAATTAAATTCTAATGAAACTATTTGATTATTTGTTTTAACGCATAAATATGAATAAGACAAATCATTTCTTTGCACTTATTCAAAATTAAAAAGAGAACAATTAATATTATTATAAATAAACAAACCTTGTATATTACTAGTCGAAGCAGTTAATGGATGAAGACGTAGCCATCTTAAATACGAATACATCAAAGTAGGTGGTGGTATATTATTACTATCTTGACGTTTATTTAAAACATTCCAAATCTCACGTATCTCTGAGTTAAGATTCTCCAAATTGGCGATTATCTCTGTCGATTCTTGATAATGATCTGGTTTGTCTGAATGAATGAAAAAAAAAAAAAAGAAAAAAAAGAAAAGAACAAAAAAATATGTGAGAACGAGTTCTAATAGAATTAGAAAGTCTTTTTTACCTAATCGACTTTACCTATAAAGGTATCAGTTCCAATATCTGTTGAACTGAATCCGCTACTTGCGCTTGACATATCGCTTAAGGTCAATTCGTCGTTTTTCGTAGATGTAGCATCGTTTTCGTTTCTTTTGGCATTAGCTACTCTTTCCAAAGATTGTTCCAAGTGTCTCAAGTGTATTACTTTTTCACCTAAAAGACTTCTCGTACGATGTAAACTGACCTCCATGTCAGAAAGTTCACGTTCTTCCTAAAAAAAAAAAATAAATAAAAATAAAATAAAATAAAATACAAAAAGAAATGTTTTGGAATATAATTTTATAATTACTCTTTTTAATTTGTTTGTTTCCTAATCAAATATTAATCCACAAATCAATATAATTATTATTAATATACCTGGACTAATTGTTCTAACGTAGCTCTGGCACTTCGTTGTTTCAAAGCCCTTTGTCTACCCTGGAAAGCATTCCTCTGTTGTTTCCATGCTTCTCTAGCCCTTCTCACTGAATCCCTTTCAACGTGTATCCGATGCCGAAAGAATTCCAATTCCGAGGACGCATTTGCTGGTGCTACAATTAATAATAATCATTATTAATATCATAATATATCATATATATCTTATTTATTTTATTTAAATAAAATGTAGCTTCACAAATATATGAGAAAGATTGCGTACATATATGTGTGTGTTTGTATAAATCGACCAATAATAAATGAAATGAAAAAGAAAAGAAAGAAAAAAGAAAAAAAAGGGAAAAAACGATTAATACGAGCACGATGGAAAAGTTCAAAGCTTCGATTAGCACGAGAAGATTCGAATGAAAATAAAATATGAATAATAAATACCTAATTATAGCAAACTTCTTCGATTTATCACAATAATAATTTAACTTACGAAAGAAGATAGACGAAGGGATGTAAGTGGTTAACCAAAGTAAAGTGTATAGATTCCTAGGAGAAAAATGATACAGTAATATACTTTTCTTTTTTTTTTTGTTGAATTTATTACGAACAAATAATAAATAAAAAAGAAAAAAAAGAAAATATCAAATAATAATAATAATAATAATAATAATAATAATAATAATAAAAATCATCGAACGAGAAATAGAGGAAAAGTTTAGCAATGAATAATAAATAGGAATATTATTCTAATAATTTTCATAATATATATCGGATATTTTTTCTTATATAAACACGTATATATATAGAGATAAATTTTCTGTGTATAGATTGATTATACGAAACGCGTTGGAATAAGAAATGATTGTATTAAATCGATTTGTTTACACGCAATTTTCGAACGACCTCGTTCAGAATACTCGAATATCAATGATTGAGTCATAGTGGTTTTTGTTTACTAACGATGTCTGTTTGCAAACGCGTCTCGAACGTGCACGATATGTATTGTTACATACGATTTTTATTAATATTACGTCAAAGAAATATTGGAAAAAATTAACGTGATTTATGACGTATGTTTAAACAAAACAAAAGCAATTGATTTATAGATGTACGACCCGTATATGGGTCTTTAGTAACGAAAGGGTTAAACATTTATAAATATTAATTTATTTATATAATTAATTTATAGAAATCGTTTGATCAAATAAAATTAATAAAAATGTATCCAACATAATAATGAAAATTATTAAAATATATAATTAAAAGCTTGGGGAAAGAGGTGATTGGATAATTAATTTGTTGAATTCTTCTCAAATGATTTATCACCTTTATCCTGGAAAGGATATCGAAGAGTGTAGGCCGTTTCGTTGCTCGGCAATTGATCCCCAAGATGTTCGAGCTTTTCCAATTGTTTACGGATATTTTCTACGGGATTTTCTATATTATTATTATTATTGTTGTTGCTGCCACTGGTAATATTTGGATTAGTATTTAATTGTTGTTTGTTGTTAGACGTAATTTTTCTTCCAAGACTTTTACGCCTTCTCATTGTGTTCGCGTTAGTTTCACTCGCCGTAGTAGTGTCGTCGGATTCAAATTTCGCGGCGTTCTTCGTAGAAGGCACGCTATTGGTCTGAACAATGCCACGAAACCCCCCCTGGCTGCTGCTACTCCTATTGGCCGCGCTTTTCGAATCCTCGCTTTCGTTTAAACTTTGACTCTTGTCGTTTGCTCCTACTGTTGTTGCTGTCGTATTTGTTCCTATTCCTGTTGTTCCTGTTGTTCCTGCTGCTGCTGTTGTTGTTGTTGTCCGAATTATATCGGTTGGCTTAGCGTTTGCCATCGAACTCGTTGAATGTGTGCTCCTCAGTGGGGTACTACGGGCACGATTTAAGGCCTATAGCCAGATATTAGGGCGAATCGCATGAATATGACCGACAATACCTTTACAATTGTCAATAATTTATATATTTTTTCTTTTTTCTTTTTTTATTTAGTTAATCATTTCTATTGATAATTGTTAAGGTTATGATTATAATGATGATTCAATCGAATGATATGGTTTATGAGACACGATATATATATGAATTATTATGATATGAATCATCTTAAAATTATTTTTCTTCATTATATTATAATTTAAAAGAGAACATTTTCATTTGACATTATTTTATTATTAACCGTTTCGTTACGACACGCATACGAGTGTATGTTAGACACTTGTATGACTCTTATATGGGTCGTTAGTAACGATAGCATTAATTTATAATTAAGTTAATATATTTAGAATAAAGAGAATATTAATATCATAATAGATACAAAAAAAAAATTAAAAATAAACGTTTATAATATAAATGTAAAAATAGTAAGATTAAATAAAACAAATTAACAAAATAAACTCACTTTTGATCGGATGAATCAGTTCTCTCAGTTTTTGATCTTTCAGTTTCCGATGCTGTAGTGTAACCACCACCACCACCACCTCGGCTTTTATTTCTTCTTTCGACAGTTAGCCTAACATCGTTCTTCAATTTGATGTATTTCTCCTTCAAGGCTATATACTTGTCTTGTAGTAGACGTTTCTCGCAACGTATTTTCTCGAAGTCCATGCATTCCTGTTGTAGAGTACGTTCGGTCTGCTTTCTAGCTTCCTTCTCAAGGTCACGCGAAAAATCAGCACGAATTTCCTCTAATCGTTGCTTGTACATCTTACGTGCAAGACCCTCCTGGAAATATGGCAGTACACCAATGATCCATCTACGATATTATCATAATAATTATCGTAATCCTTACAATACACAACACACAAATTGGTGCTATCATCAGACTCCTGTTATTAGTCCTCCTGTGCTTCAAAATTCATCCTATCGTATTGGAACAATTCCATAGATCGATTAATTAGTACAATCTAATTGATTGATAGATCTAATACTAATTAAAAGATCAATACAGATCCTTTTCAATTTAATATTATTTTATATCATGTCAATTGATAATTTGATTTTATGAATGGAATTAAGAGGATGTGCTGTTTTTTTAAATGATTTATGAACCTGATCAATCTATGACATATGTATGATTGGATTATTAATTGATGAATATATATATATATGTATATATTAGAACTAATTTCAATGATTGCAATTTAATGACCCGTGAGTTGTCCTGGGGGTAAAGTATAAACGTTTAATACACAGTAACTTAGGCTGTGTTTTACGAACGAATCGTAACATTTTATTTCTATTTTCTTTTTATTTTGTTTCGTTTCCAAATATAAACTCTTAACACATTTAAATCGCTATCAATAATATATAGTTAACTTTTTCTATTATTTTCTTATAAACTATTTAATATTTTATATTATATATGTTATCATTAAGAACAATTGGTATTAGACCTTTGTGACTATAAATCCAAAAATTGACATAATATATATATATATATATATATATATATATATATATATATATTTCTATTTGATTGATCTAAGTTTTAAATCTAATAGAAAAATTTGTTTATGCATATATAAATATTGCGTATATATATATTATGATCTTTCTTTAAACGAATCAATATATTCAATAAGGCCTAAGAATGTAATTTAAAACATTCCTTTTTATTGTTCTACATACAAATATATCTTAATTTAACCCTTTCATTACTACATCCTTTTGCGCGAATGACCCATGTATGAGGTCAACAGTAACGAAAGGATTAAATAAATAAATATATTTTTTTATTATATTGTTTAAATCCTTTTTCTCGTTATACTTAACAACAAGAAAAAGAAAAAAGTACGCTTTTGCATAATATTTGGTTGCTTGTTTTAGCGGATGTTTCAGGAAAGGATTTTTAGGGTGTTTTGTTTTGTTTCTTTTTTTTTGGTTTTTGTTTTAAAGTGTTTTCGTTTTCAATAGTGTGTTCTTTTTTTATTTTAAAACAATAGACAGCATCGTCAGGTACTCACGTCGATTCTAAAGTCACGCAGGATTTCGGCAAGACACTTGTCATGTTCCTCAGTGAGCTTAGTTATTTTCTCCCTCTGTTGTATTCTAAGTTCAGCTTTAATTTCATCGAACTCCTTGTCCAATCCTTTTTTCAATTCCTCGATCCTTTCCGTTTGTTGCTTATTCAATTCAAATTCGCTAAACTTCGCTAATTTTTCTGCACCTAGATCACGCTCGTGTTCGGTCTCCAGTTTCTCCATTTCTTGATTTCTCAATTCAAGAAGTTGGTTTTTCTTTTCCTTAAGTTCGCTCTTGAAACTCGTCAAAATTTCCTTATATTCCTTATCGTAACAAGCTCCTAATTCGAATCTGACATTCTCCAACTTTTCTGCCCTTGACTCGTTCATTTCTGCTATTAATTTTTGTATCTCTTCTTCTTCCTATTGGAAAAATATAAAGAAAACACAAAATACGATGTTACGTGATTGATTTATTTAATTTTTGTAATTTTTAAAGTAACAACAACTATAAAAAGAACTTATTCACAAATTTTATATATAATATATGAGTGTATTCTTACCTTTACAGCCATTTCTTGTTTAAATTCAATCAATTTTTCTTCAAAATTACGCCTAAGTGCTTCCTTTTCTATCCGTAGATTATCTTCAAATTCTTTCCTAGCTAGTTCCAATTTTTCTTCAAATTCTTTCTTCAACATTTCTAAATCAACCTCGTGTTCCTTGCTTAAATTTATTTTCGTATCTTCCAAACTTCTCGAATGTTCTAATTTAGATTTGCCAATATTACGATTAGAACTTTCAAATTCTTTTACAATTCTGGCAAGATCTAAATTACCACTGCTACCGATATTATGTAATCTGACGGTGGTCTTCCAAGTTTTATCTGGTACGTTAATGGTATCAGTATTTTTCGTAATACTCGATTCTGTTTCGCTTTTTGATATCAAATCGATATTTTTAATATTGTCAAATTTACTTTTAGTCATTTCAGGTATGTTCGTAGTAGTAGTAGTACATTCATTGTCATTTTCAGTTTCAATAACAGAACTTGTTGTTGTTGTTGTTGTTGTTGTTGCTATTGTCGCTGTTGTTGATGTTGTTGTCGTTGGTGTTGTTGTTGTTGTATCGTTAGCGTTCATTTGTGTTCGATGTTCAGTTTCGGAAACGTTCCTTACGACGAATCTCTTTCCAACTATTTTACTAGTCTTTGGTAATGGTTGCAATTTGGTTATCAATGTACTCTTTTTAATATTAACATCATCAATCTCGTCATTTTTATCATCATCGTCAAAGGAACGATTGGGTGTTCCTTTCCATACTGATGACGTCGTAGTATCAGATTGACGATCAACAATAGTCGTATTATTAGATATTGGTAGATTATGTTCTTCCGATCCTGAATCCCATTCATCTTCCGATCCAGAATATGTGAATTTAATATCGACTTCTTTTTCTAGATCAAATCGTACACTTTTCCGTTCCTCGTCCAATGGCCTCTCGTCTGGCAAATTAGAATTTCAAAAAAAGTTTCATTAAATTAAATTTCAAAACAAAGGGTTTTTTTTGTTTGTTTGTTTCTCTACGAGTTGTTTTTTTGTTTGTTTTTTGTTTTTTTTTGAGAGAGAGATAGATAGATAAATAGAGAGAGAGTGTTTGTTTCTGTTTTTTTTTTGTTAGGTACTAAGATTGACGTAAACTGAAAAATGTTCGAAGTACAAATGGTAACAACGCGTTATACTACAAATCGTAATAAAAATGAATGAATCTTGGCTCACCGTCCTCCGATTGTTTTTCTCTCAAGATCGACTTGAGCGCGTCCGGTAGAACAACAACATCAGCACCTAAACCTACGCGAAAATCTTCTAATTTAGCACTGTCCTGACTAGGTGTAGTATCCCTGCTACGATTACTTTTTAAAAACATCGAACCACCGCCGCTTAACGTTAATTCCTTTTGTTGGCCCAATTGACTTGGATGTTTTTCTTTGTCAAATTTAAGATCAAACTTATTGTTGTCCGATCTTGCCAAATTACTGGCACTTAATTTATCAATATCAATGATATTCTCTTCTGAACTGAATTTACTCGATAATTGTTCCCAATCTTTTTCGTGTCTTGGACTCAACGATTCGGATCTTTTCAATACTTCCTTCAAATCCAATTCCTTTTTAGGTGTCGTAATTGGTGTTGTCGTTTCTGTACTACCAGACACTACGGTAACGTTGTTGTGGTCCAATAATTTTGGACACTCGTAAAAATTAGGATCTTGAAATTTAAGATTCGTGTAATCTCTGGCAGCACGATCAGTTGATAATGACGAAATAATATCGGATTTGGTATCGCTTTCTCTTCGTGAACGTATTCTATCTTCTTTCTTCCTGACATCTTGTTGACTGCGATCGATTTTTTTCAATGGAGCTAATTTAGTCGGTATCTTCGTTCTCAACGTGGACGACGTATTTTCACGAGAAACGTTTGATTCTTTCGGCAAACTCGCTTCCTCGTGTGACTCCAAATCTTTGGCCGTTGTCTTTGAATCTTCCTCTGAAATGAAAAACATGAAGAAGAAGAAGAAGAAAAAGGAAAAAATAAAAAAAAACAAAAAGAACAAAAAATTATCTATAAAACAATCGGGTTGACAAAGAGAAATTAAATTATCTTTGATACAGGGACGGATTTAAAAGTATATTAACCCCAGGTCAACTTAAGATCTGATGAAAAATTTATTGTTAGTGAAACTATAAATATGTCCACTATAATAAGTAAACGAATAATTACATTATTCGATTTAACAACAAAGTTTTAAATATATGCTCTCTATTAATAGTAAGTATAAAATATTAAATCAATTTGGATACTTTCCATTAAAAATCAAACATTTTATATTTAAAATATTTCCAAAAATTAATTTTAATTAAATATTATTTACAAGTTCAATTTTACCAAAATTTCGTTCAAATAAATTATTAGAACATAATATTTTTCGTTATAATAAATTTCAAAAAAAAAAAAACGTAATACAATATTATAATTAGAACAATTTGGGAAAGAATAAAATTTGAGGAAAGAAAAGAAAAAACAAATTATTTTTATCAAGGCCCACTTATTTAGAGATCCGTACCCCCGTTGCACTTTCCCTTAAATCCGTCCCAGCTTTTGATCGTTGCTTACTCTTTTGCATATCTTTCTTTGTCAAAAAAAAAAATAAAATAAAAAATAAAAAAAGAAAGAAGAAAGAAAGAGAGGAGGAGACAGTGTCAACGTTCCCTCGAGTGGAAATGCAGTCGACTGCATTTTTCACACACTATTCTCCCATTCTTTCTTCCCTTATTCATCCATCTATCTATCAATCTATCTATCTGTCTATCATCTATCTATTCATCTCAAAGTAAAATAAGTAAAACCTGTCGAGGAAAAACCTGTTTTTTTTAATTTTTATTATTTTCGAAATAATTCACATGCAAAAATATTATTATTATTATTATTCCTTTTTTATTTTTTATTTTTTTTTCTATCATAAAAAGAGGCTTTCGCGTCCTTGAGACAACAACTTCCTTTGATTCTCATCTCTGGTATAAAGTGGAGTAGATATTATATTTCTTTTTATTTTTTATTTTCTATCCATCATCTTTTTTTTTGCCGTTGCGTTGCATCGTTTGAAAAAAAAAAACGATATAGGATGAGGAAGATTACGTAAAGATATTATTTTATATATATATGTATAAAAAGAAAAGACATAGTAAAAGGGAAGAAAGAAAGAGAGAAGAAACTGAAAGAGGCAACATATAACACGCGTTGCATGACATTATGTAATCATCTATTAGCCACCGCATAGTGAAACATAGGATAGAGATGATGTGACTATATTTGCTTTAATTATAACTAGTATTATACTATACTAATATCTAATACGTGTACTACGCTTACTCGTGAAAAGTTCAAAAGAGACAAAAAAAAAAGATGTATGTTGTATGGTTTTATCGGAATTACCATAAATCGTTTCATTCTTTCTTTATTTCTTTCTTATTATTTTTTTTTTTCTTCCATTTCTTTCATTTTTCTATCTTTATGTTTCTCGTCTAATTATCAAGAGACTCGTTGTGTTTGTATAGTTCAAAGAAAAAATTTTGACGAGCAGCAGACTTTCTTCTATTTCTAGGTATTAATATTTGCCAAGTAACTTAACATTTTTTTTTTTAGTTTTTTCTGTGGTCATTTTTTTTTTTTTTTTAATTATATTACGAAGTCTTTATGTTACCTCATCGAGAAGATGATTTTAATTATAGTATCATGTATAAAATTATTTTGTGTGTTGTTACTCATGCTCTCGCACGTGTATGTTGATATAGATATATATTTCATTTTGTTTATATCACGTTTATCTTATCGAATTGATAATATTAACTTATCTCGTTTTTTTTCGTTTTTTTTGAGTAAATTAAATTCGTTGTTTATTTATTTTGTCCGTTTGATTTTAATTTTGTTGACTTCAGTCTGAAGTGGTCCAATTGTTAATATATAAAATAATGTTTTTCTTTTTGATATTTGTTATTATCAATAAATAGGATTAACGATGCGTACGTATCAAAAGAAAACAAAAGAAAATGAAATTATTTTTCCAAACAATTAAATATTATCTTTTATAGATATCCATATAGATCCAACTTTATATCGTATTTCGTAAATTCTTATACCTATATATATATATATGAATACATAAGATAAAGATGTTTATACGGTAGCATATATATATATATCATTTTTTTTCTAATAAATGTAATCTTCATAAATACTTTTCATCGAGTAATCGAGACAATGATTGATCGATTATCAATTTTAAATATCAACCTGACATTTTATACACCACCATTATAAATTTTTATAATGTTTAAATGTAAATAATGAAAAAACAAATTATCCGTAAAATATGTCATCTAATAAATGTTACAACGTTAATGTGTTGAGAAAATTAATTATTTAAACATTGATATAATAGTTAATCGATTATCCGTTTTTAAAATATCAACCTGACATATTATTATTAATTACGTCATTATATTACGTTTATTTTATTATTTTTATAATATTTAATAAAAGAGAATAAATTAAGTATAAAATGTGTGATAGAATAAATGCCAAGATAAATGTTAAAAATAAATTTCTTTACCTAATCTATATAGATAATACACACATACATATATATATATATATATATATATATATATATATATATATATATATATATATATGTTACTATATAAAACTGTATATCTATAAAAATGGAATAGATGAATAGGATAGACTTATATAAAATTGGCCGAGTATCTAAAGTCATATAATAACGTATGATAAATCTTGGCACATCAAGATAATATTCCATTTCTAATCTCTGACATCAAATCCGTTTAAATTGCGGAATAAATATTTGTTTAAGTTGAAAATATAATTAAATTGATCTAATGATCGTAATTAATTCTATTCTTTATATAATATCAAAAGAAAAATAATAAAAGATTATATCTATATAGATATAATATAGATATATAGATATAGATTATATCTATAAAGATATATATATATATAAAGGGTGGGTCACCACATTTTACCATCTAGATTTACGTTATTATTATTACGCGTAGCAGACAATGTTTAACATGGAGTTGAATGGCTTTAAAAGGGGTTCATACTGATGGTACTTTTTTTTTTAGGTGGACGTGTCAAGGACATATGAAAGTCATTAATGTTTTTTTAAATGGAATCATATATTTTTTATAGCATCATCTGATGCTCTTTTATATTATTTACAAAAAAGTATTACCCTATTTATGTAAAAAAATTATTACCTTAGGAGATATTTTAATGTTTATGTCTATTTACAAAAAAGGTTCAATGTGGACCATTTGCATCAGAACACTTTCTGAATCGAGAAATTAATGACTCATTAACGTTTCTTAATGTATCTGATGTTATTTTCTTGCATTCATTGACGATACGATCCCTCATATCGGCCATTGTAGTCGGAGGCTCAGCGTAAACTTTATTTTTTAAGTAGCTCAATAGGAAATGTCGAGGGGCGTTAGATCTGGTGATCTAGCCGGAAAATGAATAGGCCCACCCCGTCCTATCCAACGATTTGGGAAGTGTTAGCCGCAGTTACGATAAATCCATCCGTTAGCTCTCGCGAAATCGAAAGACAAGCTGGAATTAGCTGCAAAAGCATTTTACGCATACTGAGAAAGCACAAATACCATTCATATCATGTATCATAGGTTCAAGAACTGACCGCAAATGACTGTTATAAACGTTTAGAATTTTGTAATTGGGCTCTCACTCAAAGAGACAACTTTTTCATAAAATACTTTTTTGTAAATAGACATAAAAATTAAAATATCTCCTAAAGTAATAATTTTTTTACATAAATAGGGTAATACTTTTTTGTAAATAATATGAAAGAGCATCAGATGATGCAATAAAAAATATATGATTCCGTTTAAAAAAAACCATTAATGACCTTCATATTTCCTTTACATGTCCACCTACAAAAAAAAAGTACCATCAGTATGAACCCCTTTCAAAGCCATTCAACTCCATGTTAAACATTGTCTGCTACGCGTAATAATAATAACGTAAATCTAGATGGTAAAATGTGGTGACCCACCCTGGATATATTATATATTTAATTATATATATATATATATATATATATATATATATATATATATATATATATATATATATATATATATATTTAATATATGTTATACATATATTATATTAATATATTATTAATATAATATAATATAATATAATTATATTATTATTAATATATATTAATATATATTATATATTATATAATAATATATTAGGTGGAGTCATAAATAACTTCCGTTTTTATGAGACAAAGAATGGTGATTCTGCCACTAATAAGTGCAGGACACTTTTCATGGAGTTTTTTTGTACTCTTTGTATCTGTTGGACGTGTATCTATTGAATTTTGCTCCAATATTACTTTTAAAAGGTTCGTCAAAGTTGGAAAAACGTTCTGCACTCGGTTCGTCTTTTAAGGTCGTATCTCTAGAACGGAATTTTACAAACCAATTTAGTTATATCAAGAATTCGTTTGTTTCGGTTACTTATAGTAGATAAATACGAAAAATAGATTCTACATAGACGCATCGGAAGTTACTTATGACTCGTCCTAATATATAATAATATATATAATAATATACATATTATATTATATATGTATATATAACATATAAATTAAATATAAATTATAAATATATTAATGTTCATATAAGTAACTATTTAATATATATACTACATTAAACAAAATATATACTAAAAAATATATTATATACATATATAGGTTGATAGATAGATGGATAGATAGATATAATGTTTAATCAAATCTATTTAAAGAATAATTATTTAATTAATAACTTTTAGATCGTACCAACACTCATTTGCCGGTTACCACTCCTAACTTGATCAACTAGTTCCCTATAAACCGAATCTAAAGGATGTTCCCATGTTGTTGTACTGGTGGATGCTTGATAATAATACCAAGCACCACTTGCCTCGTGATAACAAGGTATCCATCCCTTTGGAAGGGCAGCCATCAGTCCTTCGCGTGCCAATGGAAGTAAATGTGCTTCGGCATCTGGATCGATTCCGAGTCTTTTCGCATAATCCAGTACCTCTGAAAAATATTACAAATTATAGACATTAATATTTAATCGAACTTTTATTATTAATAATATGTCGACTGTTGATCGAAGTTACATATTTTTACATCGAGTCTAATGTCGAGCTACACTCGACAGGTTACAAAAAAAAATAACAATTAAAAAATTTTAAATATTAATTCGTATAAAAATAAAACAATATTTCAAAATAAAAAGAAAAACATGTTTTAACGTATAAACAAAAAATATCATAATTACACCTCTTCCCCCAATAAACACATACACACATACATACATACACATATTCAAGGATGTTATTAAATAATAGACAATAGATCTAAAAATAATATGAAAATATTCTAGCCCCATGTAATATATAAAACGTAATTCATCCATACTATCGATAATCGCTAATGTTAAAATGGTTCATTCTCAAAATAAGCACCCGTTAGAGCCTGTTGCATGAGAACATCTAACACACACACACACACATACTTGGATAGAACGAAAATAAGATATTGCAAAGTTTGCAAAATTTTTGCTTCAATTTGTGAGCTTAAAGTCTAGCCTAAAAAAGAAAAAGAAGAAAAAAAGATCTAATCCGATATTAAAGGTTGCCGTTAAGATGAAAAGAATGAGGAAGAAGGGGGGTGGAATGGTACAGGGTTGACATGGTTGAAAGAGGGTTGAAGGGGGGGGGCTAAGAATAAGAGGAGGGTAGGATTAACCAAGCATGAGAGCTTAAAAATTCCATCAAGGAACTTCTTCTTTGACAGGTGACCCTCTAGGGTATACCTTCGAGGTACCATCTGTTCATACGTACCACATACAAACACATGTACATATACACGTAAACATGTTCAAAGAACAGAGAAAAAGGTTCGGCAATTCTCGGCGTTAGTCGTGAATAATGAGGTGGATAGGTGGGTGGTAGATGTGAATAGAAGTGGGGGTATAGTTGGTTTAAAAAAAATATGAGCGAAACCAGACAATGTTTATAGACTTTAGTAGTGTTTAAACATTACATGTATAATGATGATAACAATTTTGATAATAAAATAGGATATTTTTAATATGATGCATAATGCAATTCATTTTCTCATTTGTCAGAGAGATGAATTTAATGATTTAAAAATATAGTGTATATATATATATCTATTAAAGTGAATCAAAAGTTCGTGCTTTTTTTTTTATTAATATTTCACTTGTATATAAAATAATTTTATTACTTTACAAAAAAGAAATAAGATTGCGCGCTATCTGAAACAATACAATAAACGCACAAACTTCTAGGGTTCAACCTAATATATATATATATTATAAAATATAATATATATATTATATTTTATTAAATACTTAATTAATATAATATATATTACATAATTTTTTTATTTAATATATATAATATTTTTATAATATAAATTATAATAAATAAATAATAATATATATATATACGAACTTCTGGGGTTCAACCTAATATATATATATATATATATATATATTATATATTATATATATATATACACATAGATTTTTGTATAGTTTTTGTAGTTATATGAATAGATCGCGAATTATATAGACAAATATGTGTATATGTGTATGTGTGTGTGTTAGATATAGATAGATAAATAGGTAGTAGGAGTGAGATAGAGATAGGCACGACAAAACTTTCGCCGCAGTGCGGAAGCTATTGATTTTCCAGGTTCGCGTTGGGGAACGAGTTCGTTGCAGCCGGCTCCCTACACCGACCCTGCGCCCAACACACGAACCTTCTTTTCTTCTTTATCACTCTCTCTCTTTCTCTTTCTCATCACTCTCTCTTTAGTCGTCTCTTTCTCATTCTCGGTATAAATAAACAAGGAAAGCGTGCCCTTTTTCATGACACCACTCTCCCTACCAAGTTCTTTTTTTTTCTCTTTCTCGTTGAGATATTCCTCTTTGACGTTTCCTCTGACATCAGAGAAAGACTACGACTACTACTACTACTACTACTTCTACTACTACTACTACTGATGATGATGATGATGATGATGATGATGATCGTTGTGTCGAGTAGCGAGAAAGAATGATGTTATACGAACGTGTAGATATGTATTTGTAGAAAGGGAAACAAACAGTGATGAGAATAACGCTAAGGTTAGAGTTTAAGCCATTAAATGAAAGATAGAGTCAGAAAGAGAGAGAGAGAGATAAAAAGAAAATGTCATCGAAGTTATTTTCCGTAAGTTACAATTTGCAAAAAAAGAAAAGAAAAAGAATAAATAAAAAGAAGGGGTAAAAAGTTATTGCAAGATTTTTGTAATTTAAATTAAGCCACGTAAGGGCCTTCTGGTTCTATTACTTTCTTCGTGGTCAAGGACATGATATAGGAAAAACATGTTACGAAAGTGTATTAAAGAGGGGATGCGGGTGGGGTGCAGAAAGAGAGAAAGGGAGAAAGAGAGAGAGAGAGAGAAAGAACAAATAACGATGATGTGTTTTATAGTTAGTCCCTGGGAGATAAGATAATGACGAGTCATACAATAAAAAAATAAAAATTAGAGAAAAAATGTAAATTCAGGTATTAGCTAACCGTTATCGACCATTTTCAGGCACGCTAATATATACACACACACATTTATATATACATATACGCATCTAAAATATATTTTTTTGGGAATCATATGATAGAAATGTATTTTATATGTATATAAAAATATAAAAATAAAAAAGAATGTCACATTTTTTTATTAATTTTTTTATTCTAATGATTTGCAGAATACCTTCGTTTGAGGGATGAGAAGTTTCGTCGAAAACCTCCCTGCAGACGATGGTAGTAGCATTTTCTTGCTGAGAAGAGCTCATCCTGAACTACGATGACACCACCACTACCACCACCACTACACCACAATCACAACCACCACCACCAAACAAGTATTACCACCACCACTATCTCCTTTTGCTCCTTTTGCTCCTCTTCTTATTCTCTCTTTTTTTTTTTTATCTTCTTCTCCTTCTTCTTCTTCTTCCCGACGAGCTTGTTGTTGTTGTTGTTGTTGTTTATGATAACTTTTTGATAAATTCACTTTGTTCGGTAGACCGAATTTGTAATAGCACGATGTATCGTATCCTCGTCCGATCATTTTCCATATCGAGGAGGCTCTATTTAATACGAGGAAGGAGGACCTATTACTACCACCTATACGTATGGTTGTGCGCGCGCGCGCACGCATGCACCTTCCGCAAAGGAGATCGCGAAGAGCGCAACTACGACGACGACGACGACGACGACGATGAACAACCAACGTTTCTGTCGCGGTCAATGCGAACCAGCAGAACTTCCACGGAGTGTGAGAGGGATAGAGATAGAGATAGAGAGAGAGAAAAAGAGAGAAACAGTGAGAGTGTGAGTGTGTCAGGAGAATGAGAGAGAGAGAATGAACGTGACAAGGGGGTTACACTTGGGTCTTTAAACAGTCGGTTAATATCCTGTGAGAGTGACAAGGACAACAACAAATCGAACGCACTCTTCTGGATGATTTTAGAATTATCGACGCATTCGTAATTTGTCGACAAGGTAGATCTCTAGAAATTCTTCTTGACATCTGTCGAGATTTTATCCAATTAAGATAGCGTCGGTACAAAAGTCGTGATCTACCTTATCGACTGCATTGATTTCAAAAGTTGTGCAAAAAAATAGATTCGATTAGAAACGAGGGTTAATTTTGGTTGAGATTGATCAATGATACTTTTTAATTGAAATTATTATTTCGAATAGTTTTGATACTTTCGTTGTATTCTTTGTTTTTTTTTGGTATGACAATTTTATTAACGATAATTAGTAATTTTGATGGAAGGTAAGAAATATTTTAAAGAAATTTTATATGAGAGTTATCGATGTTGAAAAAAGGATGTAAAAGATAGTACTGGTTGCTTTCAGCGATAGGTAGAGTTACCGTATGTATTATTTTTAATATTTCAAAAGTAAATAAAATCGTATGGGAATATTTATATTATAATTATTCATATTCAAATTTATGCGCGTATATAAATCGTATAGTTGTGTTATTTATTTAAATACAATCATTTAATGTAAAATAAAATTGTGATGCAAAATCTCTACCGACAGTTTGTCATGTCGGAATATTTAATTATTCCATATTCGATAGATATCGAATTGGAATGATTTTTAATGAAAAAAAAAAAAAGATTCGATAATGTTTCACGTTCGTTATTTAGAAAAAAAGAAATAAATAATTAAATGAAATCCCATTTACTCGCGATAAAGTTTCGATAATAAATGTATTTGTTCTCTTGTTATCTTTTTCTTCTTTATATATATATATATATATATTATTTTTTTTTTTTTCATATGACCGACGCACATCGAAACGTGTTATCATCCAAAGTGAATTTAATACGCTTTATAATACTCATCGATCGGTACTTTTAAAATGAGTTCGATGGCGTTTCCCAAATGCACATGCACACACACACACACACACACACACACACACACACACACACACACACACACATTGGTATATTATTTTCTGTCTAACTTTTTTTTTTCATACACCTATCGTAAAACCCATACTGATCGACATTAATTTTTATCTTAACAGGAAGAATAATTAATGACGACACCGATAGAAATAAAGTTCGATTGGATCGAACTTTTACGTAACAATAATTATATATCTATATATATATATATATAAAATCGTGCAAAAGAATCGTTGAAAAATAGAGCAGGAAAATATTCCGAACCGATTTGATGAAAAAAAAAAAAAAAAAAAAAAAATAAAGAATATAAACGTTTTAACGAAGAACTCAACTCGAATAAGAAAGACAAAAATTCATTGAACGTGTCGTTTGAAAACTTTCGAATTAGGTGTATACGTTAAAGAAATAAAAAAAAAGGAAAAAGAAACTTCGATCGTAATCCGTAACAAAGCAAGTGTCTGAATAATAATAATAATGGGGATATACTTAGATTAGAAAAACTGTAATTTTTTTTTTATATCCTGAGATTAAAAAAAAAAAAAAAGATAGGAAATCAAAAGAAAATCATGAAAATTTTAATATACGTATCTATTGAATAAAAACACCCACACACTCACATACACAAATACATAGTTATCCGTTTGTCACATAGTATATTCGGTATATAAGAACATTTTGAAATATTCAACGAGAAAGAAACGATAAAGATTTCGTCGCATGGATAAAAAATAAGAGGGTACCAATTTGTAAAAGAGAGAAATAACTTTCGGCTTCGAAACGACCATAAAAATAATGATCTTGCACGAATCGGTGGTGATCGATTGGGATATTTAAATTTTTGACGGTATATCTGAACGATGAAAAAAAAGAGAAGAAAAAAAAGTCAGATAAAGAGAAAGAAATAAAAGAAAAAGAAAGAAATAAAGAATGAGAATTTTCTCTCACTATAGTATAACGTTAACGAGCATAGAATCAGAAATTCCTTTTCGCCGAACGTGAAAATTAAATGATAATGATATCCCGAGTAAGGTTGGTAGTATGTACTACGTGACACGATATAGGTCTAAAAAGAGAATGTGTTAGAAGGAAAGAGAAATAGAAAGAGAAATAGAAAGAAAAAGAGAAAATAAAATCCTATATTTTCTCTTTTACCTCACTTGCGAATTTCTTTCTCGAGTAAATCGTATTCCTCGTTAAACGCAAAAGAGAAAGAGAAAGAGAGAGAGAGAGAGAGAGAGAAAGAAAATGATCGATGCAATGGCGTATGCGATTTATATTCTCTTTCACAAATAGATATTTAGACTTATACTTTTCTAAGATGGACGACGGATAAAATTTATGTCAATTTTTATATCATATGTTTTTGTTTCTTTTTCCTTTTCTTTTTCATCCAAATAAAATGATTTATTGTTCTCATTTATGTCAACATAATTTATTCGTGTTTTTTTTTTAATCGATTATAATATGTTAAAGTGAGGTTATAAAACCTTGAAACACAAGGTGTTCGATGTTTAATCGTAATTCGTATCAAAATAATTATTAATCTCGAAAAAATTATTTAATCAATTATATAAGTTATAATTCATTCAAATAATATACAAATATTTTTATAACGATTTCTTAAATTTATATATATATATATTCGATTATTCGAAACGTTAACGATAGTTTACAATTACGTAACGCGTTAATAATTATTCGTATGAACAATTATTTCACCCAATTAAAAGAAATACAAATGTGTCCAAATTGGCCCAATAAAACAGACAAAAAGTATTCTATAACAATCCCCCCACCCTTTCATCTCTTCACGTGCAATTATGTAATACATTAAAAATTATTTCCATCAACAAAAAGGAAATAAAAATTTCCAACAGAGACATTTTACAATTGGTCCAATAAACAACAAAGATAGATATTTCATAACAATGCAATTATGTAATACATTAATAATTATTCGTAGGAAAAATTATTACAATTAACAAAAAGAAATAAAAATTTTCAGCACAGACATTTTACAATTGGTCCAATAAAAAAAAACCAAAATATTCTATAGAATGTTATAATAATTTCCTTCTTTATCCCTTCTCAAACTCCATATACCCTAATCCCGATATATAAAAAAAAAATCTATTCTAACATGTATATTCGAGACGATTAATTCGATCAAATTGACAAAGTATAACAAAGGATACTAAAAAAAAAAAAAAGAAAAAGAAAGAAATGAAATGTATTCGATATAACAAATGAAACGTTTTAAAAAGTTGTGATGTGAAAGAAACAGAAGCTGTTAGGTTACTGGTAGAGTAATAGTAGTAGTAGTAATAATAATAATAATAATAATGATGATAATAATAGTAATCGTAGTAGTAGTAGTAGTAGCTTTGCTAACTCACTCGTATCGTCAAATTCTATTGGTCGTTAGCCTCTCAAATTCACATCAGGGGATCCCCTAATCTAGCGTAACAAACGTAACGTCGTTAGGTTGTTAAGTAAATGTCACAGGGTGCGGCTAACATTGACTACAACGAAGACAAGGACAACGAAAAGGACGACTACCAAGGGCCGAACCACCAAGGTCCAACCCCCTAAAAACTCGAACGGAACGGAACGTGTACGACCCGTTCAAAATGGTGGCTCCCGAAACCTTTCGTATTCGACATCGAGAACAATAAAAGAGAGAAGAAATAATAGGGAGAAAGAAAAATACGTGAATTCCAATGTGCCCTTTTTTTCTTCTTCTTTTCTTTCTTACTTTTCCTTATTTTTGTTCTTATTTTTATTATCGTCTATTTGGTCTAGAAACAAATGGGAAAACAAATTATGAATTATTATCGTAATTTTTCATCGAGGATTATTTTATATTGTGAATATTATTTTTTTGTCTTTGTCAAGAATAATAATTATATTTTATATTTTATATACTATTATTGTTGTTGTTGTTGTTTTTTCTTTTTTGGATTAATTCATATATTAATATCGAAGATATTCGAAAAGTACGTAATACGTTATCGGATTCTTTTGCCGTCGCTCGGAATCATTTATATTATTTCGAATGATTATTGATCTATTATATAAATTAAAAATTACATTTTTATTCTATGATACAATTTGTTCGTTCGTGAATATATACGTGTTAATAGCTTACAATGTTTGTTTGAAATTTTCTTACAAATTATCTTAGCAAAATTATTCATCCCTGTTTGTAAAATGACTTTTTAAATTATTAATAAAATAATTTAAGATCGTATGATTTAATTAATCCCTATATTAATAAACTAATCGTATTCCTACAATTTTTTTGAATTTCATATTCATTAAAAATTTAATTAAAAACGTCGAATAAGAATTTACGATTAAATTTATCAAATATTATATATCGAAGATGAGAACATTTGTATTTCGGAAAAAAGAAAAAAAGAAAAAAAGAAATTGAGCTTCATTATAAAAAATATGCGTTTAACTATCAAGAACTTCTATGAATTTTTTTTTGACAATTCGATCTTTAGATTTGTATCAATCATCGAGATGTTTATCGTAAAACCAAAAAAAAAAATAAATAAAACAACGTTAAACTAACTAGAAGATTATTCGAATGATTATTATTGGTTTCTTTCACACTCCCTGACTTTCTCGTAGGGTTTAACAGATGTCCGTTTCTCACGTTAAAGGACAATCGAGATTCCAATCTACGTTTTGCTCGTTTAGCTGGCGTGAGTTTGGTTGATTCCCTTTGGGATAACGATGGTTAACAACTGAAACGAAACGTTTAAGAATGACGCTTTAATATAGGGTGTTTTTACAAAAACAAAAATAAAAACAAACATATTATTTAATTCTACAATACGTTTAAATTCAAATTCGTTTGTATTATCTATCATTAAAACAAAAACATAAATTATGATCAAGTTTAAAAATTTCTATTCTATCATATGTTTTACGATTATTAATTAGGTGTATAGATCTAAAGATTTTTATGATGTTATTAATTGTAAGATTGTAATGAATTTATTTTTTATGATCATTTTCAATAATTTTAAATATGATTTAATATTGTTGTAATGGAGTTTTATGATCTATTAACGCGTTCAACGAATTTTATGAATTGTATGGTGATATTCGAAATGGTGGTTTATTATTCTCGAACATGGGAAAATTTTAAGATCGTTTAAAATGATTTTAAATGTGTTATAATATTTGTTACATCATATTATATGATTTAGATATGCGTTGAAGTTTTTAAATCATGTTTAATAATTATTATTAATATGATCTAATATTTTAATCACGTGGTTATTTATGTTCGTAAATGTATACAAGAAGTTTCACGATACTTGAATATGTTTTATCACGATGTTCTATGATTTTTTAACCTAATTCAAATTCTAAGATATGTTGAAACACATTTGAAATAAGATTTATTATATTTCACATCATATTCTATGATTTTTAAATATATTCAAGTTTTACGGTCATATTTAAGAATTTTTAAATACTCTCTAATATTTCTATCATCGTATTTCACGATTTTTAAACGTGTTAAAGTTCTAAGATCATGCTCGAAGATGTTATAAACATGATTTAATATTTTCCTCATGATATTCAATTGCATATAAAAGTATTTTAATTTTAAAATCATTTAAAAAAGATTTGAAATATAAACTAATACTTTTTTAACAACCTGTTCTATATGATTTATAAATATATTTAAGTATTATAATCACTTAAAAAGATTTTTAAAATGATTTTATATTCTCATGATCATGTCTAACAATTCTAAGACATGTTCAAGATCGTATGATTTATATTCAAGTTCTACAATCATGTTCTAAGATTTTAAGAATGATTTAATATTCTCATGATTATGTCTAATGATTCTAAAACATGTTCAAGATCGTATGATTTATATTCAAGTTCTACAATCATGTTCAAGATTGTATAATTTATATTCAAGTTCTACAATCATGTTCACAGATTTTAAGAATGATTTAATATTCTCATGATTATGTCTAATGATTCTAAAACATGTTCAAGATCGTATGATTTATATTCAAGTTCTACAATCATGTTCAAGATTGTATAATTTATATTCAAGTTCTACAATCATGTTCACAGATTTTAAGAATGATTTAATATTCTCATGATTATGTCTAATGATTCTAAAACATGTTCAAGAACGTATGATATATATTCAGGCTTTACATTCATGTTAAAAAACCTAAAAATGATTTAACATTCTCATGATTATGTCTAATGACTCTAAAACATGTTCAAGAACGTATGATTTGTATTTAAGTTCTACAATAATATTCAAGGATCTTAAACATGATTTAACATTCTCATGATATTAATCTAACAATTCTAAATCACATTTAAATAACTTTGATACTAATAACTAAAAAAAAAAAATAAAAATTAGAAACTAGAAACTAATACAAACAAAATCCTCTTAAACGTGTAACATCTTGAAAAACGAAAAGGAACCATTACAAAAGAAACTCCTAGGACTAATAACAATTTTTTGGCAAATAAGATATTTGAAAAGTAATATATATATTGTAAGAAATATAATATATAGTAAATCATATAGAATTTTAGTAAAGAAAGTCAAAATGTGTAAAATATAAAAAAGATGAGCATAGATCGAATGAATTAGACGAATGCATAAAGAGAAAGAGTGAAAAAGAGATAGAAAAAGAGAAAGAAAGAAAAAGTGAGAAAGAGAGAGAGAGAGAAAAAGAGAAAGAAAGAAAGATAGAAAGAGAGAGCACGATAGTGTTCTCTCTTTAGTCGTCTCTTTCCACTCAGCCATCAATCTCTCTCTCTCTCTCTCTCTCTCTCTCTCTCTCTTTCTGCCAGCACTCTAAACACTGTCACTAATTCCTCAATGTTCTTTTCTCAGCGTTCGTTCCGTCTAATGCCACCTGGAGGCTATGCTACGAGCGCAAAGCGGGAGATTATACGCGGGAGTAAAAAAAAGGGTAAAAAAAATCGACAGAAAGAGAAAGACAGAGAGAGAGAGAGAGAGAGAGAGAGAGAGATAGTGTGTGTATGTGTGTGTAGAAAAAAAACGCGAAAGCCACGAGGCCCACGAGGAAAAAGGAAAGAAGAAAAAGTATCAGAAGTAGAAGAAGAAGAAAAAGATATGGTGATTGTGTTGGTATATTGGTATTGGTGGATGATGCTGAGTGCATAAGTGAGAAAGAGATAAAGAATGAAAATAAAGTGAGAAAGAGATAGGATAAAAGAGAGAAAGAGAGAAAGTACACACGCGCGCACGTTGCCTACGTATGGCCGACGTTGACGTCGACATGGGGGTGTAGAGGGTGTTACGAGTTGCCAGGGGAGAGGGAGGGAGGTGGGAGGTGGAATTTTACAGTGCAACAATCCACAAGGAACGGGAAAATAATTGCAGGTTCCGTCAACGAGTAAGAGAGAGAGTAAGGGAGTGAGTGAAAAAGAAGAGAAAAAAAAGCTTACATACATTTATATATATATATACATACACACACACGTATATGTGTGTACGCATATTACACACATATATTTACTGTCACAGCAGCAACAGTAGCAGCAGCAGCAGTAACAGTAACAGCAACAGCAACAGCGGCGGCAGCAGACAGACAGACGTATATTTACGCATACATAAAAAAACAAACATATATATATATATATGTATATATGAAATATGAGTGAGATAGGCTATAGGAGGGAAAGTTCGAGCGTTATTCTTCGAACCGAGAGAAACTAACAGCAAACAGCAATAGCAACCTTCTACCGATTCGAATATACGTTGATATTGGTGTGTTAGGGGGAGGGGGTAAGATGGGGGTGTTAGGTATTGGGTGGTTGAAAATGTTGGTGTTGTTGAGATGGTGCTAGATGGTATATTGGTATGTGTACATGTGTGTATATGTATGAGTGCTTACGAGAAGAACGCCTTGGGTGCGACCGAGACGGAGAGATCCAATTAAAAATATTACACATTACCCGCAACACCGCTAAAATGTATTTACTGTTTTAAAAGCGGCCCGACGGAGGGGCGCCCCGACCAACCCCCAACAACACGAGGACTACCCTTCCACTTTTTTCTCTACCACATAAGTTCTTTTCTTTTTTTTTCACTTGCCTTCTTCGATGTTCCTTCCAAATGCACTTCTCTCTTTCTCTCTCTCTTCTTTTTTTCTCTTTTACCCTTTCTGTATATGTGTGTGTGTTATTGTCATTATTATTATTATTATTATTATTATTATTATTGTTACTTATTTTTATATTTATTTTTAATTACTAGGAATGGGATTTAGGCTCGCGATCAATGTTGGATGATCAAAATGATTTCTTTTTTTTTGATTCTTTTTTTTTGCGAACTTTTGTTTAAAAATACTTAAGATAGATGATAGCGTTGAATTTGTATTTTTTTTTTTTTAATTTTTTAAACGACGACTCTGAAGATTATAAATTTTTCCCCATAATTTTATTTTTGATCGATTAAAATTAAATGAAATTATTTGACGATGAAGACGACAATGATCTTCTCGACTTTGGATTATTTCGAGATGGATCGATTATAAAAACGTAAACAGGAAGTATCGAATGTACAATGAGGATAAAAGGATTTTATAAATAAAGGATAATGGATCTTCTCCGATTACTTTCTCTAGCCTCACGTGAGTTATCGCGCTTATGCTTGTGGTTTTAGGTTATTTTTTTTTTAAAGAATGAGTTAGAGAGACATAATAAATCGAGAAGAAAAAATAAAACAAAAAAAGAGAAAAGAAAAAAGGAAGAGGAAGAAGAAAAAGAAGAAGGGGAAGAAAAAAGAGGAGAGAGAGAGAGAGAGAGAGAGAGAGAAGAAAAAAAGAGGGAAAAAAAGGTTTTGGCGATTCGGATCGATGGCCAGAGCCGATATTGAAGGTGACATGTTTTGAACACACACCCCTTTCATCGTCTTTGCTCCTACGAAAATTTCTATGAGAGTATATTTACGAGCTGGTTTCTTCCCACGTGCTTACTTACAACACATTACTCAGATAAAGGGATATACGTGTCGTGTTACTCGCCATTCTGTCGACCGCGAACCACCGCGCGAACCGGAAGAAATTTTGACCGGTGGTGATAGTGGGAGGGAGGGGTATTTGGGGACTGGGGGGAGGTTAAGGCCCCCCCTTTCTTACACCCCGAATGAAACTCGAAACGAATCGGAACTAAGCGAATGAATCGAACGATTCTTCTTTCAATTTTCTTTTTATCATTTTTAACGTCGGATATTCGATTTAGTGGCAGGAGGTGAGGAAAGGGTTAGGGTTTTTTATTTTTTATTATTCTTCTATTCTTTCGTATTACATCCTGAATAGATCTTCCGATCGATTATCGGTAATAGATATTTCTTTTGTCTATTATTTCTTGTCTTTTATTATGTATGTACATATATTTTGTTTGTTTGTATATTTGTTTGTTTATCAACAATTCTTTTAATTTTTTTTTATGGATTAATAATTAAATATCGATGATCATTTCACGAGTACGATTAAAAATATGGATAACACAAAATTATAATTTTATTATCACATTTGTTGGAATAACATTTTACGACGATCATTCTTTGAAAATTATTGTATTTTAAAATAAAAATAATATGTTGTAGGAATAAATAATCATGGTATGGATATAATATGAGCGTGACATTACATATCCTGCCAGGTATCGTTTGAATAAGTTAATTAGAACAGGTAGGGCTTTCAGTTTCAGTCTCGAAACAAAAGGGCTTCTCTCACTGTCAAACCTCCTAACGAAAATAAGAAGCATTGAGAAGAAAAAGAAGAAGAAGAAGAAGACGAAAAAGAAGGTGTGAGGAACAACCATCCCTGTGTGTAGAAGTTTCTACTGCTTTTGGTATGACACCAACACGTTTTTT
Organism: Polistes dominula; assembly: GCF_049000335.1. Lineage (NCBI taxonomy): Eukaryota > Metazoa > Arthropoda > Insecta > Hymenoptera > Vespidae > Polistes > Polistes dominula. Next base: position 7,975,150 of record NW_028300951.1, read on the forward strand.
TTTACCAGTACACAAACGTTCATTGGTTCTTTTCTTTTTTGTATATTTTTTATTTGATGAATCATTATTATTATTTACTATTATTATTATTTTCTTATAGAATAGATTTGATCCATGTTTATGATGGATAATGTAATAGAAGAAATATATTGTAAAAAAAAATGATGAAAATGAAGAATAAAGTTGCAGATGAAAAAAATGTGAAGATGAAGGAAAAGTTGAAGATGAAGGAAAAGTTGAAGATGAAGAATAAAAAATAAAAAAAGAAGAAGAAGGGGGATGAAGATGGGAGGATGTACAATAGATATATGTATGAAAATTAGGCGACGGACGATTTTAGTTTTCCCTTTCCGTTCAGTTTCCCCATACTGAGTGTGAACTTTGAGTGCACTCCGAAGGAAAGAAAAGAAATTCTCTCTCACTTTCTCTTATTCTCTCTTTTTAGTTCGTTCTCTTTATCTATCTTTTTATCTTTCTAGCTTGCTGCTAGATATATATATATGGATAGGTTACAACATATACAAGAAAGCGCACGCACGCATGCACGCACGCCATTTTTGAATACGAGGAAGACACTCCTTTTCGTATTAATTAAAAAAGCCGATGCGCGACGAGACGCGATGGGACATCAAAGAGAATTCCTTTTCGACTTCTCGCACGATGTCATCGCGAAAACGAAATAATAAAGAACGCTACGCTTCCTAATGGGATGGATGGTCGCCTCGGGGAAGTCACGCTAAGCAATGCCTCGAAAACTCCATCGTATTATCATATATTTCTGTTTTTTTTTTCTTTCTTTCTTCCTTTTTTCCTTCTTCTTCTTCTTCTTCTTCTTCTTTATTTTTCCTTCTCTTAAGTTTTTTTGTACGTTCGTTCGTTTGTTTGTTTGTTTGCTTGTATGTTCCTTTTTTGCTGACGTTGTTAAAAAGTGCAACGACTGTTGTTGCACCTATCTCCTAAACCTAACATATAACCACCCCCATCCCTCATCCTAACCCATTACATTCCACTTTTTCCATCATCTATCTCACGACGATTATTGTTATACGCGATTTGTTTGTTTCTCTCAACGAAAGAGTAACGTCGTAAATAAAAATTATAAAAATTAAATATAGAGGGAGTGGGAAAGGGAAAGAGGGAAATGAACATTTTATTTGTTAACTCACGTGAATTCGAATGAATAAAATAAAAAAATAAAAGATTGAGAGAAACAATTTTTAAACTATCCGATTTATGCTTCACTCGATAATTTCTTTCTTTTATTTATTTCTAATATATATATGTATACATATTCTTGTAATCCAAAGAATTATTATTGTTGTTGTTGTTTCGATAATGAAATTTTTTCACATTTTGCCATCAGGAAATAAATACCTTTAGCGATTAGAATCGGGCGAGCGTGAAGTAATCTTCTCTCTGTTGAAAAATTTCCATAAGCATTACACACGGTCTCGCGAGGTGAGAAACGTAATGACCGGAGGAATCGTCGAAGCAACAATCTTTACCTTGCAACGTGTTAATGAGAGAGAAACAGAAAGAAAGAAAGAAATAAATAAAGAAAAAGAAAGAGAAAGAGAATGAGTGAAACGAGTTAAAATACGCGTGAAAAATATTTTTCACGGAAAACCTCGTTACCAATGTAATACAGAAAAAAGAACAAAAATTAAATAAAGAAAGAATAAGAGACTGTGTAATAACAAAAATGTGTAAAATTCATAATGATAATGAAAAAAGAAAGAAGAAAAAACAAGTTAAGGTAAAGTAAGTTAAGGTAAACGTAAAAGGAACAATGTTTTTGTTAACAAAATCATCGTTTAACGAGAATGAGTGGGGAAGAAAGAAAATCTGATTGAAAAAGAAAAAAGAAAAGAATAAAATCGAATACGATTAGATATATCTCGATATATTTAAAAAGATCATTGAGAAGAATATCAAAAAAAGTATATGCAATACTGTAGGATAAGTTTAGATGACGGGAATGGGTCTATGGGGCCCATATCCTTCTCTCGATAATATCAAAAGAGCGTGTGTTTGATACTCGCGTGCGATAATGTACGTGACTTTGCATATATTATCTTGACTGTGAGTTGAAGAGAAATAAAAAAAAAGAATAAAAAAAGGAAAAGAAAAAGAGAAAGAGAGGGTGTATAAAGTCAGAGGGGTGGACGAGAGTGAGCGAACCCCCACCCACTCCATCCACCCACTCACTCACCCACTACCACTGATGCCGCGAAAGCCCTTTTTCTTTTTTTTTTTTTTACGGGACGCCCATATATATATATACGAAATGGTGGTAGTAGTGGTAGTAGAAGAGCGGCGAGCGGCGTATAGAAAAATGCACGATATAAAAGGAAAAACTTTTCTTTGGGCTCTGATTGGCGGTTGCCGTGGCAACACCCGGGCCACCTCGGCCTCTAATTATTTCCAGACACTGAGAATCGAACGAGCTCTCTCTCCCAGCAGCTCGCGCCGAATAGCTCGACACACGGCCCCAAGCACCACCACCACCACCACCACCAACCACCATCACCACCATCACCATCATCACCAGCAAGCACAGACACGCGGACACATTTTTCTCACCCTATCTCTTTCTCACTCCTTTTTTTTTAACACCCTCCGTAGTGGTACCCCCTCCTCCTCCTCATCCTACTCCACCACTACTGTCAACCCCTCCCTCCCCCAACTCCATTTATCTCTTCTTCCTTTTCTATCATCCCTCCCCCGACCCCTCTTATCCTCCACCCAATCTCCACCACCTTCACCACCTTCCACCTCTTCCTTCTTCTTCTTTTTCTTCCTATTTTTCTTCTTCTTCTTCACTCCTGCCATCTCCCACGGGGATTCCTACATATTATGGGTAAAGTTGAAACGAGTAGTTGGAAGAAGAAGGAAACGTAAGGCACGCCGTAGGGAAACGATAAGAGAACAGGAAACAAGAGAATGATAGAAGAAAAAGCAGAAGAAGAAGAAGAAGAAGAGAAAGAGGAAGAGGAGGTGGGGGAGAGGGTGGATCCGGAAGAGACTAATGGCGTCGAGACTTCTCTTATTCGATATCGATACGAATCACCACCGCAAAAGCTTTTGGACCCAACGCAGAAGCAGCAGCAGCAGCTTCTTTTCACATTCATACCATCCATCTTTTGCTTGCCCATTTTTCGTTACCACTACCAATTGCGAGTAGGAGGAAGAGGGTGGATGGGGGATACCTTCTTTCATATTTTCCACTTAATTTCTTCTTATCTTTTTTGTGTTCTTTTCTTCATCTATTTTTATCATTTAATTTTATTCAATATTATTTGTTTTTGTTCTCATCCTGACTGCTGTTGAAACGCATATATGCGTTTGATAAAAGTTACCAGTTTGAATTATTTCAACTTATATAAGGTGTTTGTCAATATTAATGTTAAATAATGTAATGTTGATTTGATTCTTGTGTCTCACATGAAAATTATATTTAGAAAGAAACAATTTAATTATTAAATATAATTTATTATTAGATATTTGATTAACAGAAAGAAAAGTAGTCACACTGATAATAAACTATACCGTTCCTAGAAAACACTACGACTAAAAGTTATTCAGCATTCAAAAGGATTAAAAAAACATAACGTATCATTTCTTCTAATTTTCAATTCAAAATTTAACAAGTTCCGATGTTATTTGATTATGGTGTTTACAGTCCGTATATGGCTGCCGTCGGAGATGCAGAGACAAATCCTGATGGTGTTACTATACCAATTTATTCAGGGAAGTATAGAGGATGGAGGGTTCAAAAGATTAGACGAATAATGAAAAACAATTTGACAAAGTAAAATGGCAAATTCTTTTTCTAACTCGTACGTCAGTACGAGTAACTCGAGTTATCAAACAAACAAACAAACAAAATAACAGAAACGTTGGAACAAAGATAGGGGGGTTGAGGGTAAAAAAAAGAAAAATATGGGAAGAAACGTATGAAAGCAAAAAAAAAAAAAAGAAAAAAGTTAGGTGTAAAAGTGTTGGAGAAGAGTGTTAGGAGGGTGGAAGTGGAAGAAACTTTAGCAAGAAACGTGCTGAGAGTAAAAGTGGACAATACCTACGGGCCCGTGATAATAGCCATTTTCGTTGACGCTGCTAACGACCAAAGTACAAGCTCATTGTTCAATCTCTTACTCAGGGTAGCAATGATACACTATACCATGACGACGACGACGACGACGATGAAAATGATGATGAGGATGATGATGATGATGATGATTCTTATTCTTCTTCTTCCTTCTCGAACGAATGAGTTCAGCCTACCGCGAAAATTCTCTCACGTTTGCTTGCTTTCTTTCTTGTTTACTTGCTTGTTTGCTTGGTTACCTTGTCTTGTCTTGTCTTGTTTGTTTGATTGTTTGTTTCTCCCAGTGTTCCTGCCTTTTTCTCGGTTTCTCGCGATTCTATTCTCAAATGCCCCCATCATCCATCGTTTCCCCTATTTTCTTTTTATTTTTTTGTTTTTCCCCCCCCTTATTTGTTTCATTTTTTTTTCTTTTTTTTTCCAAAACATCGGACTACCAACAAATGCATCTCCACCTCACTCTTCCTATTTTAATATATAATATATGAAAAAGAAATTTTAAATAGGAGAATAATATTCGAATCGTCGACGTGTTGGTTTGTTAAAGGGTGAGAATAATTTTTTTTTCGAGGCTTTTCTTTTGAAATTATTGAAAACAAAGTTTTCAATAATTCTTGATTCAACGTTTAACGAATCAATTAATTAATGGATAATTATTATTATTATTGCGAGATGAATTCTTCGAAATATCGAACGAATTCTATAAAGAATAAAAAACAAAACAAATCCAACAAACACATACAAAAAAGAAGAATTACATTCATTTAATTGATAATCAATCATCAATCTTTTTTATTATCAATTTATTATGAGTATATGATAAATAAATAAATAAAAGAATAATACAACCTATCGTATTATTATTTTTGTTCGACAATGTGAATATTATTAAAAAAATTATTTAAGTATCATTGATATATACACAAACTTGTTCTAATTTCTAACGATACGCGAAATAAAACGTTAATTCACATAGATACGAATCGTACTGATATAAATTTTATAATTAATCATCTTCGAAAGAATTACCAACACAATGAAAGGAAAGGAATAGGAAAAAGGAAAGTTTAATATTTTTGTTCATAAAACAATTCGCCATTTGAAAAATCTCAACAGTAATAAATAAAAATTCAACATACACCGGTAATAAAAATACTCAAATAAGAATATAACATATAACAATCTGATCCAATCGTTTAAAACCAACATTGTCGTGTTAGTATGTCAGAAATAAAAGAATTAATATCGATATTAAATCTTTGGACACAAAAATCCTCCCCTCATCGGTTTCTGTGGATGGGATGGATGTTGGTTGCATCTTTTTCCCATAGAACGAACAGACTTAACCAAACAGAATGACAGGATCTTCAAACAGAAATGAATGAGATGTTGAAAGAAGAAGTAGTAATAGTAGAAGAAAAAGAAGAAAAAAAAAGAATAATAATAAGAAGAAGAAGATGAAAATGAATGAGAATAAGAAGGAGGCTTGATCGAATCGCACCTTTCAAATTTTTTATTTCTCTGTCTCTCTCTATCTTTCTCTTTTTCTGAGAAAAGAGAAAAAGAAAGAAAAAAGAAAAGTGAAGTATATACTCGAGGTAAACGATGTAAACTAACGATAGCCCAAAACGACTACGACAAAAGATGGACGTTTCAATGCGGATTGTATGTGGTTAAGGTAAAGAAGGGATGAGAGGGAGGGGGAGGAGATAAAAGAGAGAAGGAGGGTTAGAAAAATCTTATAAATCGGTATAACAGAAAAGTAACAAATATATATATATATATATAAATATACACATTTATACGTAGATTTCGATTTATATTCGTATGTACACACACACATACAGGTTCTTTTATAATTTATAAATGCAGTTACGTGAGTGTTCATGTATGTGTGTATGTGTATTTAGAGAATGAAAAAACATTTATAAGTGACGTTGATTTTTCAAGTATTTGAAAATATATCCCTAGACGAGATATATATATATATATGTATATGGGGTTCTGCGTGAAAGGTGAAATAAAATAAAATAAAATAAAAAAAAGGATGAAAGAAAAGAGAGGATAAGAAAAAGATCGAGAGAAAGAGAAAGAGAGAAGAAGGGATAAAATGAAAAGGCGTCTTGACAAGTTCCTAGGACCGCAGCAGCAGCAGACTACTCTCACATCTCAAATTTCAAAACTCGATTCTTCGACAAATTAGCTCGGACATTGGGGGAGGAGGTGACGAAACGTCGTCCACAGTACGGGGGAGACCCGTTTTCGCTCGATTATATTTCCTATAGGGCCCCATCGTGGGGACGTGCCCAAGTATAATTTTTCTTCTTTCGGATTTTTTGCTGCGATCTCGATGTCTCATGGTAAAAAGAAAAAGAAGAAAAAGAGAAGAGAATAAAAAGAAAATAAAAAAAAAAAAGAAAAAGGAAAAAAAAATGTTTACGTACACTACGCGTTAGTTCGTGGATGAGTTTATGCAGCACGTGGTTAAATGTGTGCGTATACGTATAAGAGTAAGTGTGGGTGTACGTGTTACGTGTGTACACACGTGTATACAGGTAAAAACACCGGAAGACGACGATTACGAAAACGTTTTCATTTCGTTTCATTTCTTTTCTCATATTTTTTTTCTTCTTTTTTCTTTTCCTTTTTTTTTTTTTTATTATTGTACATGATTCTTGACACGTAAAATACAAGAAAAAAAACATAAAAAATAAAAAAACAAGTAACTAGAAACTAAAGTTATAATTACGTTCTTGTTTTTCTTTTTTTTCGTGACATTTCCCGATAGAAAATAATCTTACGATTAGATTTTACGATTTCTAACGATCGGGTTGAGTTAGTTGGGTGGATGATTGAGAAAGTAGGATTGGTTTGATGAAAAATTTTGATCAAATGGATTTAAAGAGGGGGAAGAGGAAAAGATGGAGGAGTGGGGAGGTGAGGAAAACACGAAAACATTTCGAATCATCGGGAAAGGGTCTAACCTAAGTACGATCAACGAGAAGTTTCTGTTTTATAAATAATCTAACGAATTTCTATCTTTCTTTCTCTCTCTCTCTCTCTTTCACTCATTCTTTCTCTGTTTGAATATTAATCATTTTCGAAGTAAAAGCAGTTGGTTGGTTGGTACGCTCTTTAGGAAATCGCGACTTCGTAAATAATGAAAGCGTCGAGGCACAACGATTTAATTACGACGCTCGGCAAAGTTCTTCCCTTGAGTTTACAGACGTATTCTTAACAAATGTACGAGCACACCAGTAATTGCGATAAAGAAATACAAGTACTCCTAACGAACTCCTCATTAATACTTCGGTAAAAAAAAAATATATGTATATATATAAAAAGAAAACACAGAAAATAAACCAAAAAATACATTACAAAAAAGAAATGAAAGAAAACGAAAGACTACGACCCCCCTTTCTCCCCCACTACTCTATCCCCCTCTATCAGAATCATAGCAACATTTTGGATGTTGGTCAAATTTGTATTCTTGCAATTGGTATGAATTAATTTCCCACCCACATCAATCCTCCTCTTCTTCTTTTTGTTTTCCTCTTTTAAACGATGATAAACACGATTTTATCTTTCATAAAGTATATTTTTTTACTAACAAATTTGTATAAATAATACGATTCCTTATTAATAATTTTATCTTTAGTTTTACGATTATCTTTTATGTCAACGTTAGGTATAACAATTTTATTATGAACATAATACTTTTTACGGTGGAAATTATTCAATGAAATAAGTATTATTACATTTTATTACGATTTTTATCAAACAATAAAAAGAAATTAGATTTGAAATTAGAAATAAAAACAAAAAGATCATATAGATTAGAGCAATACATCGTATTTCTGTAAAATACTTTTTTCAAATGGATATTTCAGTTTTCCGGAATAAAACGACGATTATTATTACGATTGTAAATTTTTGACTGTTACGTGTGTACGTTAAATTTCATCGATAATAAAAATATCATTGATTGTAATCCTATAAATATACTTTCGATGTATATTTATCAGTATACAGTTTTTTTTGAGTTGACCAATGAGTTATGCCAAAAAGGGGTTAGGCTTACGTTGCCGACGGATCGTGTTCGTTCGAGATCCGTCGCCAGACGAACGTATAATTTCACCGTTTATTATTTTTTTCATAAAATAATTACGCACAATTTTTATCAATCGTTTCCAAGAAAATAAGAAAAAAAGAACAAAAAGAAAAAACTAATAACAAAATGTCAACAAATTCCAATCTAATAATATCCACGATAGAACCAACACACTGATTGAAACTTTATTCGATAATTATTGGTTATCTTCAATGACAAACAAAAATGAACGTTCGATTTGTACGGTTAAAAGGAAAATTCTTTCCAAAGTTTTCCCTATAACCACCCCCATTATAAACCCCCTTCGGAAAAATTGTATATAACAAAAAAAAATGTTTAATAAATGTTAAGTTGTTTAATTAAAGAAAAAAGAAAAAAAAAGAAAAGATTACTTTTCGTTGAGAAGTAGTAAAAGAAGAAGAAGAAAAAGAAAAAAAAAAGAAAGGAACCAACGTAAACATACTTCACGGAGCATTGGAAAAATTGAACCATAAATATATATGTATATATATATATATATATGTACCTTCACATCGAAAGAAGAATCGAAAAATTCGACAGATTTTTACATGAGTATTCGATTGTATTCTATTATAAGTTTGTAACGATAGAAAAGCACGTGAGAAGATGAGGAGGAGGAGGAGGAGGAAGAGGAGGTGAAGGAGGACATTGAAATCCCGATGGACAAAAGTTTCGTATCGTCCTCTACCACCAGCACAACCACCACCACCTTCTCTTCGTCGTCGCCGTCATCGTAGCCCGTGGTCCTTCGTCCTTCGTCCAACGTTGGGTGTCCAAACATTGTCGAGCGCAGATGTTTTCCCCGACGCCCCTTTTTAACGCGCCCAAGAACTGTCCGTATATCACAATACTACTTTTCCTTGAATTGTTATGCGAAAAACTTTATGAAATCTCACGAACGACAAATATTTTACCTGTTTTTTTTTGCTTTTACCCCTCGCGAACCTAACCTCCCCTTCCTCCTCCTCCTTCTTCTAGATTCTTCATCTTCTCTTATTTCTATTACTAGCTTTTTAAAATGACGATAGAGACACGGGTTTTTCTATTTATTTTTTTATATTTTTCTTCGTTTACCTGATTTGAGGGTTCGTGTTACACGTAAACGTAACGAGATATGGTAGACATATTCAAAAATTTCATGCTGTTTGTTGGTTTATTTTTTTTTCTTTTTTTTTGTAAATGTTCTCAACCCTCTATAAATTAAACCTTGATTCTTCTTTTATATATATATTTTTATTTCAAATACGTTACTTCTTGTATATCGAAGTAAAAAAAGTTTTGACAAAATAAATTCTAATCAAATCGATCTGATATATTTATCAATAATCGAGTTTGAGGTTATGTAAAATTTAACAAGCGTTAAGATGATTGGAAGACGATGATTCAATATAGAAGATTAAGAATCTAATTAATTAATTAATCAACTAACAAAAAAATAAAGAAAGAAAGAAAAGAGAGAAAAGAAAACATAGTAACAAACAAAAAAAAACAATAATAAGACATACCGATCCGAGTGATTCCAGTAAAAAACAATCATCGACGATAGATCGTGTACAAAGTTGAATATAACTTTTAAAAAACGACGAGAACGACGACGACAACGTTTAAGTCCCATGGTGGTTTAAAAAAAAAAAAAGGTGTGAAGATGATGAGACTGAAAAAAGTACACAAAAAAAAACCCAAAAGAAAAAAAGAAAAAACCAAGGAAGAAGAAGAGTAGTTGTAGAAGTAGTAGGAGGAGGACAACAACAAAGAGGGAGAGTACTACGAGGATAAAGGGATGTGAAAAAGAGAGGAAAGAAGAAGGACGAGGATGAGAAGAAGGAAGAGTAAGAGGAGGAGGAGGAAGAGGAGGAGGAAGAGGAGGATAAAAATCGGTGTAAGAGAGACGCGTGTAAGAGTAATCTGACGCCACGTACCGGTGGCAAAAAACTAAACGCAGAAAAGGGGCCTGAGCCTCATGTCGTCGCTAGGTTCGTCCAGTATTTCGAAAAGCACGGCCCCGTTGTTTCAAGCTACCTCCACCTCACTCTCCTCTCTCTCTCTCTCTCTCTCTCTCTCTCTCTCTCTCTCTCTCTCTCTATACTTCTCTTCTAAACTCACAGAGGTTTTTTATTTTTTTCCCCGTCTCTCTTGCACCCCGGGGCTATCGATCTATTTCCTTCTCTCCTCTTAGGAATTGGTATTATGAGTGTGTTCGCTGTTGCTCGAGGAAATATATAACGTTCGCGAGTGTTATAACACTGCGTTATGTATACACATACATATATACACGCACACAAATCTATATATATATATATATATATAATTATTTATTTGAGTGTGTGTTTGTGTGTAGAAAGATACACACACATATATATACAAATGAAAGAAACACACAAGCATACCATACATACTCTCGAGTGGCGGTCGCTAATGCGTGCTGAATGTACCGGAGAGTTGGAGGTAGAACGCGAATATACAGAGAGAGGGGGTGTACAAAGTGAGAGAGAGAGAAAGAGTGAAGCAGGAGGAAAGGGAAAAGGGGGAAGAGACGTTGGCAAAGGAGAAATCATTAAAAAAATTCGAAAACAAAGGAAAGAGGCGTGCCTCTAGCCAAGATGGCCGTACTAGTGGCAGCCCGGAGGTAGGAGCTTTTAATTAATGCAAAAAACTTGGTATGACGGTGGGGAAAGGGAGTTGGGTTGGTTGGGTTGGGTTGGATGTACGTGCAAGCGAACGAACGAACGAACGAACGAATGTTAGAGAAAGAAAGATAGATATAGGATATCAAGATATGAAAGAAAGAGATACCTGTATAATAAAAGAAAGAAAAAAAGAAGAAATGAACATGGGGATCGACGAGGTGGTCTTCTCCAACCCCTTACTTCAACCACCACTACTACCACCACCACCACCTCCACCACCCACCCCTTTTTCTTCTTCACTCGCTCACTCTTTTACCTCCTTTTCTCTCTCTCTCTCTCTCTCTCTCTCTCCCTTTATCATTGCTTTCTTTCTTTCTTTCTCTTACACTGGAAGCCACCGATCGGCCACTGCCAACGTTAAACTACAAAACTCGCGAGAACTCGCGACTTCTCGGCAAGACTGTACCCACAATGGGGTAGATGCGTCCTTTGTACGTTCCACCCTTCGACAAACTAAGGGGTGGGGATATCCAAACGGATCGGGAGAGAAAAATCTATCTCGGGGAAGGGGTAGGTAGTGTATATGAACGAGATAAGTTCGGTATAGTGAGACCTTGCAAATGTTAGAGATCACAATTATTTTTTTTTGTTCTTTTCTTGTTATCGTCGCCATATTGATGAACAATTTTTTAGTAAATTAAATTGATCGTTCGTTAAGGGTAATATCTAACTGTTATCAGGGGGGAGGGGTAGGGGTGAATAACTTAATCGAGATTAAGAGTTTGATAAATATTTTTTTGTTTTTTTTTTCTTAGAACTAATGTAATAATGTACATATATACATATATGCATATATAATATTGTTTTTGTATAATTAAGAATTGGAAAATAAAAAAAAATAAATGTTGCTATACGTTGTGTTATCAGCCAGGAGCTAGACAGCGGCTTTGTTTTTGGGCTTCGAGCGTCGGGCGCCGGGCGTTGGGCGTCGAGTGTCGGGCGCCGTGCTGCACCAACCGCGAAATCAACATGGCTGAGAGGGGCGCAAAAGAGATGGCGGCGGATGGTTCTGAATACACTCCTCATTTCTTTCACTTTTCTTTTTTCCTTCTTATATATTCTTTTTTTTCTTCTTTTTTCTCTACCTCACCCCCACCTCCCTCTAATACACTCCATTTAATTTTTTCATCTCAAAGTTATTATTATTTATTCATTTGATTTTACTTCATTTTATTTTATTTATTTATTTTTTACTTATCCGATCGTACGGAGGGTTTTCTTAATCCTCCTCCCCTCAGCTCTCCTTCCCAACCCCCTTAGCTCTTTTCTACAACATAAATTTCTTCATTGGTGCTTTTCTTCGTTCACTCTTAATAAAACCTACGCTGGCCCATTCGTGATCATGCTAAACATCGGATAAAATTCGATTACAATGATTTAAATATTAAATTCATGTGACGGTTGGTTTCGTAAATTTGTTCTAAATAACCGGCTAACGAGTCAAATTGCGAGGGAATTCTTCAACCTCGTGTTAATACTCACTCTCCTTCTTCTTCTACTACTTCAATTTCTCCACCCTCACCTCACCTCATCACACCACTCCTCCTATATCCTCATCCTTCTCCTTCTCTTTCTATTCTACCACCACCACCACCACCACCATCACAGCAACAACTACCAACTACCACCCCATACCTGATCCTCTCTTTTCCTACCTTCAGGCATTTCTTTATTCCTACTACGAATTCACCCCCTAAATGGATCTCTCGTTTGCATCACTAATCCGATGATTCCACCCTCGAGTTTTAACCGTGGTCCAAAACGAGAAAACGTTTCTCTACGTATTTCTGCCTTTCTAACGTAAGTGATTTCTAAAATACACACACGTTCTGTCTTTCTCTCCTTTTTTTTTTTTAAATTTCAATTCGAAATATTAATTTTATAATGAAGAGTGTATAAAATTATTTCATTTCTACAAATCAACTTGTTGATTCGTATCATTTCGTATAAAATTTCTAATGATTTCAATTGATGTTTATTAAAATAAAGAAAACAAAATACTAGCAAAAATTTGACAAAAAATAAAAAAAAGGAATCGTTGTTGTATGGTAATGTTTACAACATAGTAATAAAAATGAGAGAGTAAGAGATCGAAAATACGTTATGATCGCAAACAGTGGATGAAGGAAGGGAGAGAAAATATGGTTACACTCCTTGACGTTTTATTAAAGAAAAAATGCAAATAAAAATATCATCGAAAAGAGGTTATGTTTGTATGCGTTAAAAAAATCATCGCATTCATTGGTATATTAAAAAAATACAAAATTAAAACAAAAAAGAAACGATTCAGAAAAAAAATTGGAGGAAAGTAAAAATTAAAATTTACGGTAGAAAAAAAAAATATGTATATATTTATAAAAATAAGCAGAATAAGAAGAAGAAAAAGAATAAAATGAAGAAAAAAAAGTAAAATAAGAATTAAAAGAAGAAGAAGAAGGAACTGATTCGAAATGAAATCCGCAACTCCATCGGAGGCGTGTTCCATCATCCACCATCTTCTTTCCTTCCGGAGAGGAACGTGTTCCCCGAATTACGACCCTCGTCGTCTTTGCATTTACTCCCTTTGCTAGGGGCTGCTTCGTGCGCGACTATGTTCAATTACTTACAGGGTTTAGAGAAAGAAGAGAGAAAGTGAAAGAGAAGTGAAAAAGATAAAGAGAAAGAAAGAGAAGAGAAAAGAGGGATGAGGGGGTTCGAAGTTCGGGGGGAGAGGGTAAGGAAAAAGACACGCATATCCTACGAGCAAGAACATCAACGAGGGTTGGTGGACCGAAGCCATTAGTAGAAAAATGTTTTCCAAGGGGCCCTTTTCGAGTGCTACCGGTATAAACCCTTTAGGGCTGTATACTCGCATCGGTAGTCATAAAAGACTTAGAAATCTCGATTGAAACGTTAATGACAAAATGGCGACGGCAAGGAAGGAAGGAAGGAAGGAAGACGCTCGAGGTAAAATTCATATAGGATATATAAGAGTGTGTCACCCCCACCCCCCACCCACTTCCCTTTCCTCTTTTCCTAACTCATTATTAACGAATGTCATCTGTCTCTATCTCTCTCTTGAGAAAAGGAATTTTTTTTTCTTTTTACATCGTTTTCCTAAGTCAAGAACTCATGTCACGTCTTTTCTCATTTCTCTTTTCCTTTTTTTCTTTATCATTTTTCTTCTTTTACAACAATCACACTTATTTCACTCCTTTCCTTTTTGTTTTTATTCGTATCGTTAACAAAGATTCGAGAGTTTTCCCCATTATTTAACGTAAGATAAGATAAGATAAGATATATTTTCAAAGTTCTTTTGATCATGCGACTCGAATAAACGATAAAGGAAGGAAAAAAAGAAAGACGCCATTTTGTTCCTGACACGAAAATGAAAAAAAAAATAGAGAAAGAAAACTATTACAATAAATCCTATTTTTACATTTTTACTTCTTTCTCCTCTTCTACCCCATCACCATTTCATTAAGATCATTTTCAATCAGTATCTTCCTTGTCATAGCAGTATCCAGTCTTGTCAACAAATAATAAAGAAAAAAAAAAGAAGAAACAAATATAAAAGAGTATTATTAGAAAAAGAAGAAGAAGAAGAACGCGTGCAAGAGAGTGTTATACTGCGTAATCTCAAAATGGCGTCTCCCCCTGACTAAAACTCACGAAGAACTGCCGCGTTATGGCTACCTACCGTAATCATATTGAAAACAATTTTCTATATTAAAAATATCTTTCCTCTCGTAATGTTTTTTAACAAATTTATCAAACGTATTTACAAATTCTTTTAATAGATAATATCCAAAATTGATACATAATCGATATATTTTATTCTTCTCGCATATTATACTTTCTTCTATCGAAATAATTAAAATCAAACAAATGCATATTCTATATATCTAACTGTATAAAATATTTACACGTATAAAACGACAACCGATGCTTCATTTTTTCTCTTTATCACTTTTTTACTTTTTATTTATATTAAACATTCATTCATTCATTCATTAATCCATCCATTCGTTCGTTCGTTCGTTCGTTCGTCAATCGAAATATACATCCATTTTTTTTCTATCGCATTTATCTTAAACCGAATAAAAATCAACTATACACACACACACGCACACGCATGAACACAGAAAGATAGAAAATTATCCTGGTATATAGGGTGTCACTTTCGTATGAAGTTAAGAGCTTTGGAAATAATAATGGTGTGATCTATCCATCTCTCTTTCTCATTCTGTTAACATATGCGCATAAATCCATTATTAAAATACGCGTTCTTTTGTACGACGATAAAGAATCGGTCGACATTTTTATCTCGGACCCTATTCCCTTTTTCTACTTTCGGCCTTTTCCGCGTGCATATGGAACCTCCTACGCCCCGAGGAATCCGAGGAATGGAAGGAAGGTTGGTTGAACGATGGAAGCAAAGCATTTTATAATCGTGCCATCCACATATGCCATCGATGTTCTAATCACAGCTATTATCGTATACCTCTCTCTCTCACACACACGACGACGGTTATACTTTTGCAACCCCCCTTCCCCCCTTAAAACCCTCTTTTCTCTTCATCATCCCCCTTCTTCTGAGAACCCCCTTCCTTCTATTTTTCTACTCATCGCTCTTCTTCTTTTTCTTTTATTTATTTTTTCTTTTTTCTTTGCATATTCACCATTCTCTCTCTCTCTCTCTTTCTTTTTTTCTTCTTTTTTCCCCCCCCCCTTACTTTTTTCGTCGTCTAACGTTAATGCAAAGCATTTTCATGCGACAAAAGGAGAAAAGACTACAAGTCCGCCATTGCTTTCTCTTTCTTTTTTTCTCTTGGGAGATTTTGTAGACACACGATGGATGCGAGACGACGAACAATTTCTTTCTATTACTTTTTATTTTTTTTGTATTTTTTTTTCTTGTATCAGGTGCAACCAATATTATTACTCGATGACAATTTAAATGTGATTGGATATTTTCGTTGGATTGGTCCAATAACTTAATTTTTGCAAATAATTTTGTTGTTTTTTTTTCATTAGAAAAAAAGTAAATTTATTAATTAAATTTACGTGTAATTTCATAAAAAAGAATATAGAAAAAGAATTCATCGTTTACAATCATATTTTATAGTATTCGTTCGATGTTTAAAGATGTATTGACAATAACGTACTATATTTTCGTACATTTTATAATTTTTAGATATTTTTTTCTTTTTTATAATAACTGGTTCAAATATTCATTTAATTCAATAGACATCGGATTTTTATCGATAACGTTCTTTAGAAAATTCGCTCGATGGTGAAAAACATTCTGAATTATTTTACGTTAGAAAAGATACAAATATTTTAACAATAAATCACATTGAAAGAATTTGTTTATTTATTGGCAAAACATTAAAAAATCAAATGACTAATTTAAATGAATTTTCTAATAAATGACCAATTAAAATAAATTTTCCAATGAATGATTAATTAGAATAAATTTTCTATATATACATATAAAACAAAATAGAATATTGGTCAATTGAATATTTGTAAAGTAATCGTATACACATTTGTTATTTTAATAAAATATTAAATAATTTCCATAAATTGAACAGAGCCCCCTCCCCCCCCCCAAAAAAAAGAAAAAATAGAAAAAAATCCCAATTTTAATCAAATCAATTAAAACATCATAAACCATCGAATCAATAACCACACTCAATATTATTATTAAACAATTTAATCCTTATACTTACTTACACTTCTGATACGAAAAAAACTTATTTCCCCCAAACCTTTGCAATCCCCCCCCCCCAAAAAAAATATATGATCAATAATTCGAACATTTTTATAGAGGAAACAAAGAGGGTCAAAAAAAAAATAAAAAAAATAAAATAGGATAAAATCACATCGGTGTTAAATCGGAAAAACGTTCTTTCCTTGAGGAGGGAAAATAGGTAGGAAAGGGAAGGTGGGGGTAGGAATCAGGAGTAAGGGGAGGTGGAGGGAGGTGGATGGGGTCTTCTTCTCGTCCGTCGGATATCGAAGAGTACAACACACAATTTTCCTCGGACCACTAACCCGCTACAAAAGACGTCTTCTTCTGTCGCTGACAAGCATTCAACGAAAAACCCTCCTGCGGGAAGAATTTAGTTTTCTTCCTTGCTGATGTTATAAGAAGGACCTACGTACAGGGCACGAGACTTTTCCCTTCTCTCTCTCTCTTTTTCTCTCTTTTCTTTCACATACACACATTCGATGCCCTTTAGCTTTCTCAGGATTCGCGACAATAGGAAGAACGAAACGACTTTTTCCCAAGTTGTACCTTTGACAAGGACATCTGAACTACTACACTACTCGTTTTAACGTTAACATTCTCGATATTCTTTTATTTCCTAATCCTTCACCGATAGAAATTCGAGCAATTTTCCAAATGGATCCTTTCTTATAGAGAAATTGAGAACCTAACCACCCCCTCCGTTCTACGCCCTATTCCCCTTTCGATTGATTATAACGTTGGACGAGGAAGCTTAGTAGACCTTCAATAAACGATTTCGTTCTGTCAATAACGAGAGATAAAAAATGATCCGAAAATATCGGATAGGGATAGTTTAGATTATAATAATGGAGTCCTATCGTTTGGAAAAACGAGATTTTTTTTCTTTCTTACAGAATGATATGTACTTATAATTATGAAAATGGTTTTAAAAGTCATATATCACTTGTTTCGAGATATTTAAAGGATTTAAACATTAAATGAATTCTATATAATATTGAAATAACAAGCATTATATAGAATGATTGATTTTTGACAATATCGTAAAAATTACATTGAATTAATTTAATTCAAAAAAATGTAGTGTGAAATAATTGATAAACTCATTATTTTTTAATTTTTACCTACCATTAGATAATTATTGCTATATAAATAATTTTCTTTTCAACGAACGAATGAATATATATATATATATCTATATTTTTTCTATAATAAAATATATATATATTTTTTTTTTCTATAATAAAATATATATATATATATATTTTTTCTATAATAAAAATTATATAAATTTTTATTTCATTTTAAAATTACGATAATTCTATTCTCAATCGTTAACAATATAAAAATTAATTGTCACCATTCGAAACTTTTTTAGTATATTCAATTTTTGCTTTATAATTTATCCCTACTTTTTTTTTTTAATAAATACATAAGTGTTAACGTTCAAAACTATAACGAAATGATTTTTTAAATCATCATTTTTCTTCAAGATATAATAAAAATGATACAAATAGATAAATAAATAAACAGATACGTAGAATAGAATAGGATAGTATTATGAAATGAACCAAAAAAAAAGAGCAAGAAGAAGAAGAAGAAAGAAAGAAAAAAGGAAATAAAACCAAATAAAAGAGAGAAAGAGAGGGGGGAAGAGGAGTAGAAGGAAAAAAACGTAATGGCTTAACTGTTTGCAGTCAACGGAGCATACAGCCATTTTCTATGGTGAGAGTTAGCTCGTTAGCGTTTTAACGTAATTGCATCACTCGTAACTGCTGTGCCCCGAGGAGAACGAGGTGGGATGGAGGGAGGGAGGGGGGTTAGAGGAAACGAGCTGGCTGGCTCGCAAAGTCGCGTGAGTCATTTCGATTGGATCGAGAAATTAAGACTGGCAAAATGGCGGCCCCTGCACGAAAATGCCTTTCGAGAGAAAGAGAGAGAGAAGGGCTCAAGGGAAACAGAATGACTGAGAGAAAAAAAAAGAGAGAGAGAGAAAGAGATAGGCGGGTTGGGTGGGGTGGTGGTGGATGGCTGGCTGGTTTGCAAAGAGAAATGGGGGGAGGGGACGAAGAGGGAGATTCGAAGGTGGAAACCAGGGTGGTGGGGACAGGGGTAAGGATAAGGATAGGGGGGAAGGGACGAGGATTGGGAGTGGACCCGAAATATCGGGTGCATCGTTGCGATCACTGTAATTACGTTCTCCTCTTTTCGATAATAATCCCTCTCTTTCTCTCTCTCTCTCTCTCTCTCTCTCTCTCTCTCTCTCTCTATCTTTCTCTTTCTCTTTCTCCCCATTAATTCTCATCGACGGAATTACGTCATCCTCATTTCCCACGAATATCAATGATATACATATATTTATTATATACGTATTATATTGTATATGTATTTTATACGTAATTAAATTTTTGATGTCAATTATAATACACCGTTTATATATATAAATCGTATTATTTATTCGATATTCTGGTGCCTGAAGGTCGAGATTTAATAACGTTAAGAAAATTCGATCTTTTCTATTATAACTCGATCACCCTTTTTTTTTTCTTTTGGTTCCTCGATTATTAATTTTAAAATGATTTTTGTACCTTTTGTAATATATGTAACTTAATCGATCTAAATATATATTTTAATAATAATTGTATTTTTTTTCGCGTGCGTATTATTAATTTTTTAATTTTATTTATGAAATTAATCGATAGATAACAGAATGAAGTCCTAATAAAAAGAAGGAGAAAATTAATCGAAAAGAGTAATGGTTATATTTTAATAGCTAACCGTCGCTCGTATTTTATTATATATCGAAAATTCCAAATATTGTTAATATATTGTATATTTTATATTTTTTTATTTTTTACTCACTACTATTTATGTCGAACGTGCCTAAATTAAGGTTTTCTTTTTATTTGTTTCAAGTAACTCGTTCGTCGAATGTCCCACTCGACGTTTTTATATCGTTATCGAATTGATCAAATTGTTTTATTCTTTTCTTTTCTTTTTGTTTTAGTTAAAAAGTTAAATTTAACAAAAAAAATTTAATAACATTGTATCAATTGGTGGTAACAAAAATTGAAATGTTACATTAGAATTGAGCCAAATTGGTTATACGTGACCGAAGTTAATTGTATTATTCAATATTTTAAATTTTATCGTTACTTATATTAGCAATAATAGTGTACAATTTGTGTAATAATAAAGATATTAAAAAAAAAACAAACAAATAAGAAATAAAAATAAAATGTGATGTCCTTTTGTGAAATAAAACAGTGGCGAAACAAAAAAGAATAAAATTATGGTATGATGATAATAGTATAATATAATGAATATATATATATAGCATGAGAGAAGAGAAGGATGAAAGGGAAAAGAGAAGGGTAAAACCGAAAAAGAAAAAGAAAGAACGTACCCTATATCGATATAAGATATCAAGGTATTTTATCTTACGCGATTATCGGCACGCCCTTGGTTACGCGACGTTATCGAATTTATTATCAATTTTCGGTGAACGGCAATTTCCCCCTTGGCAGCAACCGTAACTTCGGTAAAAGATGAGAGAGAGAGAGAGAAAGAAAGAAAGAAAAAACGAGAAAAAAAAAGAAAGAAAGATGCCTGCCTGCTTGCTTGCTTGCTTGCTTGCTTGCTTGCTTCCTCACCCTTTTGCAACAGGGAACTCCATTTCTATCATCAGTCCGCCGGAAGTCTCGTGCGAATGGCTGCTCAACCATTTCCGTAAGAAGAAGAAGAAGAAAAAGAAGAAGAGGAAGAAGAAGAAGAAGAAAAAGTAGAAATAGAAGAAGAAAAAGAATAAGAAGAAGTCAAATGAACGAAGGATGAAATTTGTAAAGGGCGAGGGTGATGCCTCGAAAGATAGGCTCTTCCGTGAAGGAAGGGATAAGGGTTACCCTTCGGGCGATTTCCCGACTCCCTTTAAACGACGATTTTCGATAGGACATTCCTTCCCCCCTTATTCTCTCTTCTTCTTTTTTTTCTTTTTTCTTTTTTATTTTATTCTCAACTATATATCCTTCTTCTTTTTCTATCTTTCGTATTATGATATACTTTTATCTCACACGGATCGTTAATCTTTTCGAAAATTTAATTCAACGATATATAAAGAAACTTTTTATTTTATATCATTATTTTTTCAATATTAGTATTGTTTATATCACATTTCTATCCTTTGTTTTTTTCATTTGATAATATAACTTTCGTGTAAGATTTATCTTTGTTAATTCATATTGAAAAATAGGTGTAATATTTAATTATTAATTTTTTATTATTGTACATATTATAACATATATTAGTAATATAATTTAATAGTAATTTATATTTAGTAATATAAATTAGCAAAATAATATATATTATATTATTGAACTTATTTACAAATAAATGTATTACTTTAATAATTAATGCATAGATTTTGAAATTTGACTTACGAACGTATCAGAAATTTTACACGTCTTATCGAACCTATTTGTTAATATTCTTAAGTCTTAAAATTTTTTTGATACACAAATTGTAAATCAAATTAATTAAAATATCAATCTCGATATAACTCTTTAACTGTTTAATTTAAATTAAAATTTCTCTTCTCTATTATAATTTTCAATATATATATACAAACACTTATAAATATCAATCTATTATGAATTCTCGAATAATTCTCATAAGAAAATCTTCGTGTTGGTGTCGCATCAGCACAAAAAAAAAACATTACAAATATTTTCGAACAATGAAGAAGTTCCATAAAAAACCTAGGACAACTTTCCCATCCATATCCCACAAACCCAACCCACAAACAATAGAATAAAAAGCTAGTAAAATAACACTCTGCCAATACAAAGATTCTATCTGAGCAACACATACGATACAAACAAACATAACTCACCAAAGGATTCATAATTACATACATACACATACACAAAAAGAACGAAAAAAAAATCCAATGCAAAAGCAATATAAAGAATAGAATATAAAAAACTAAATAGAAAAAAATAAATAAGATGAGATGAGATGTGATAAGATAAGATTAGACTGTTAGACGAATACAAAATATCCGTAGAAAAATTCGTGAGGGGAAAGGATGGAGGGGGAAGGGGGAAATTGTCCTATGAGAGAATACAAAACATAAATACGAAAAAAATATAATAATAAAGAAAGATAAGAAAAAAAGAAAAATAAGAATAATAATAAGAAGAAGACGTAGAAGAAGAAGAAGAAGAAAAATAAGAAGAAAAGAAAGAAAGAAAGAAAGAAAAAAAAGTTGACAATGCAGCGGGTTGTACGGGGTGGTACAGGAGTAGAAGGAGGAAAAGAAAGAGGGGTGAGAGTAGGGACAGTGGCATGAGCAGATGGGGGTGAGGTGCTAGAGGAGCTAAGGGGAAGGGTAGGGTGTTAAGGTAAGGTACGTAGAGGAGGAGGAGGAGGAGGAGGGTAAGGTGGGATAGAAAAGGAGGTAGGGAGAGAAGGGGGTGCGTTTGACATGCACTCTTCTCTGATTGGCGGAGCAAGCAGGGTGGTAGGCGTGGCCCGTGGTGTCGGCCGTGCTTTATGATTTTATATGTAGCCTCTTGATAGTATCCCACACCCTAACACTACCTTCTCTACCACCTTTCGCGACGACTACGAACGACTACGAAGACACTCACCCTTCGATGTACCAGCTTGCATTCGTTCGAATGCATAAAATACACCTAAGTGCGGAGTCGCCTTCTCTTCTATCTCTTTCACCCTCCCTCTCCCCCACCCCTAGCTTCCCTCTATCATTCTGTCTTTTTTTTTTAAATCTCTTTTCTCTTTCTCTTTCTCCCTCTACTGCAACAGTCACGAGTAAAGCGCATAATAGAGCACCCTGAGAGGGTGGGAAAGGGAGGAGGAGGGTTGAAAAACGGGGGGGTTTAGGCTAGGGGGAGCCAAGTCGTCGGGAGTCTCTTCCGCGTTCCACATCTTCTTCCATACCAACCCCCTCCCCCTCATCACCCCCTCATACTACTCTTTCCTTATATGTATGTGTATATGCATAAGGATATTTGTGTATGATCGTATGTGCTTATACCTATCTATCTGCCTACTACTACTACTACTACTACTATTACTATTACTATTACTATTACTACTACTACCATCAACTAACTCGCTGCCAACGGAAAAATATTTTTCCACCCGTCTCTCGATAGACAAGCTCTTCTCTCACCCTCTTCACTCTTCTTCTCTCTCTTTCTTTCTCCTTTCTTTTCTTTTCTTTTCTTTATAGTTGATATCTTCGAACGACGACGAGTCGCTCTCGGCATTTCCCTAAGGAACTTTTCTTCTTATTTTCCCTAGTCTATGCAAATTTTTATTCTACGAATGATTCTAACTCGATGATTATACTATATATTTATACTGTTTGATAAATAATTACTGATTACTCTTATTTTTGATTGATTAATTATTATATTGTGTGAATTTTATTATATTTTATCTTTGCTATCCCTTTTTTTGTTGTATTCTTTTATAAATATATATATATATATTTTTTTTTATTCCTTCTTTTAGGTGTTAGTTATAAAGGGATAGTAGAAAAGTATTCTTTCAGGATGCAGATCGAAGAATTAATAGATAACAGGCGTCGAAGGTAGGAAAGAAGGAAGGAAAGAAGGAAGGAAGGAAGGGTCCTCTATCACATCAGTTCTCGTGTTTTTAGCAGGCTCAGCAGGATTAATATTCATAAGGGCCTGAGCCGGGCTCGTTCGTCCTCCCAATGTCTTCCTCCTCCTCCTTCCAACATTCTCCTAACTTCTCCTCTTCCTCCTCCTCCTCTTTCTCATACTCTTCTTTTCTCACATCATCGTAAACTACGATCACGAAACAGCATTTTCAAAATTTTCTCGAGCATCGTGTACAAACATCCAGTACATAGTACACTCCTCCCCCTCCTCCTCTATTCTCTTCTCTCTTCTCCTCATCTTTCTGCTATTTTTTCTCTTCTTTCTTTTTTCTACTCTTCTTTTTCTTTCTTATAAGAAGACCTAGCATACAAAATTGCTGGCCTGTCAAAAAGGGTAAGAAGAGGAACACGAGCGAATATAATGCTTCAAGGACCTTTCGAAGAATTCGCAGGATCGTAGTTGGTAGAAACGAGAGGAAGGATGTTAGGAAGGTTTTTCGTATCTTTTACTACCTAACTGCAGCAGCAGCAGCAGCATCCTCCTACTTCTCGTCCTCGATAAACCTTTTCGAACAAGTGGGGATCCCTTCTAACCGAGGGAATCCTTCGATCCTCGATCCTAGCTAGAGAAAACGATCGGGATGGACGTTGAGAGGGTTAACACCGTCGTCTATCTTGAGTCCTTAAACTTCTTCTTCTTATTATTATTATTCTTCTTCTTCTTCTTCTTCTTCATCAGCTTCTTCTTCTTCTCAAATTTTCTTATATACCTCATTTCGATAAAATATTATTATCTTTATTCAAATTAATATAACCAACTCTAAAAGGCTAGTTTTCTATAGATTTTATTAGACAATTATCACAATCATAGTTACTTCATTCCTTTCTTTAGATTATTATAATTTTTTCCCCTTACTTTCATCATTTCACTCTTATCCTTAATTTTATATTCTTCTCTCTTTTTGTTTTTGTTTTTATACATAATAAATTGATTTAAATTTTATACAAATAGAAATTATAAATTACGGTATGAATTAACAAGGAAGTAATAGTTGATTAATGATTATCAATAGGGGGGAAATGGGGAATGTGTATGTGTAATGATTTTCGATAAAAAAAAAATATGGATTTAAATAATGAATAAAAGATCATTTCGAGTTATACATTTTAATCGTAATTTATAATTGACGAGTTTTCACGTATTTTTCATCATCATCATCATCATCATTGTAGTCGTAAGACACTTTTAAACACGTTGAGCAGAGCATTGTAAAAAAGGGCGAAAACAGCGTCGCAAGCCTAACTAGCATTCTTTCATGTATGACACTACACGTGTCGAGTCCACTAGACTAGAAGTACCAGAAGATTCTTCTTTTCTTCTTTGGGTTTGTTAGTAGTGGCCTGTTGCATCTTTACTAGCCTCGGGCTACGTTGAAAAATCTTTCGAAAGGTATGACGAAAATTTGACAAACTTATAAGGGAAATAAAAAAGAAAAATGATCGAATATATTATCATACGTTTTATCAAACGTTAGGGCATGAAT